>NW_009730767.1:0-61072 GCF_000703405.1 Apaloderma vittatum
TGTGAGGGTGGTGAGACACTGGAATAGGTTGACCAGGAGGTGGTGGAAGCCCCATCCCTGGAAGTTTTTAAGGCCAGGCTGGATGGGGCTAGTCTAGTGGGAGATGTCCCTGCCCATGGCAGTGGGATTGGAACTAGATGATCTTTAAGGTCCCTTCCAACCCTGACAATTCTATGATTCTATGATTCAGTGAAGAAAAGTGAGCGAGACTCTCATCAGCAGTGACCACTAACAGGATAAGAGGCAACGGCCACAAACTGAAATACAAGGAATTCCACTTAAACATGTGAAAAAAAAAATAATTTAAGGGTAATTGAACACTGGAACATGTTGCCCAGAGAGGTGGTGGAGTCTCCATCCTTGGAGACACTGAAAACTCAGCTGGGCACAGTCCTGAGCAACCTGCTTTAGGAGACTCTGCCCAAGCAGTCAGGTTGGACTAGATGATCAGAGGTCCCTTTCAACCTTGACAAGTCTGTTAATCCCAGCTCTCTGACACCTGCTCTTTGCACACAACCACAAAGGGCTTATTTTCCTGCTTTGTTACTCTAGTGATGAAATTGTTCAGCAATAAGTATACATTAGCGTGGAACTGAAGTAATGCAGTGAAAAAGTATATGGCAATGTAAGGCAATGTCCTAAGTACAGTGAAGGTTATTTTAGACTCAAAAGGTATTTGTTTACTGCTAAGGAAGCAAAAAGAAGCCAACTGTTACAGAGCTGTAGTATACTAATTAAACGAATAGCCACAGAAATATCGATATTATCTAAAATCATTTGTTTTACAAGGATTTTTACATTCTTCATGGTGAAACAAGCAATGTTTAATATTTTATTCATGGATTAGTATAATATATTTCTAGGTAAAATCAATACTGTGTTGTTATTAAGAACAACATTGTCCTTCCCAGAAGAGAAACAAAACATACCATAAGAAGGGAACTGCAGAATTAGAAAAGAAGTTGATAGCAATTTCTAAAATAAATCACTATGAACAATATATATAATACTTACTCATATGTATTTAGTCCTGTGTCTCTTTTGGAATTTTTTTTTTTCTTTTTTCCCCATTTCTGGGCCTTTCTTTCTTTCAGTGAAGGATCAATCCTAAAACTGTCTCAGAGTTTAATCACAGGTGGTGAATATTGCAATTGTATGATACCTTTTGTGAGATCCCCCAAAACAAACACACCCTGTCAAAGAGGGTGTCATACAGGGACACACATGAGAAGGCTGTGCAAGAAAGGCAATTAATATAGAAGAGAATCAATATCTTTACTACTGGCAACCAAGCACGGGTTTTTTGTAGAAGTGCTATCTCAGAGGGCGGGATGTTCAGGTTGATCTGGAAGAATGATTATGAAAGAGAGAGAAGCTTTTGTGATCGTTCCCACTCTCTCTGCCATGCAAGTCTGCAGCTTAACAAAGGTTCAGCCGTTAATATGGAAACAAAAGTGAAAGGGAGTGATAAAAAACACTCTGCACGGCATGAGTAAAATGGGAATGGGGGAAACAAATGCCTCCCCAGAATACGTCTCTTGACACATGTAAGAAAAGAATGTGGTCAGTGAAATTGGAAACTGCAGATGAGAACGTCACACTGGATTTGGTTGTACTTGGGAAAACTGAGGAATAGGAGAGAACTTGTTTAGGATAGTAAAAGATAATTAGAAAAAAATGTTATAAAATGAGAAAAAAAGATGATAAAAATTTCAGTGTCTATTACTGTCGACAGTTAACTCAGGAAATCTATTCAGTAAATTCCAAAAGATACCTTTCTTTTGTTGATTTAGGACATATCTGAACTGTCTTTGCATTTTGATTAGAAGCAGTAGTTTACTAGAGATGTCTCATTTTTGAGATAACAAATAAATGTATAGCAAAAAAACATTAAGCCTTTTTGGAGATGAGCACCATTCACCAAGACCTGGTGTCTGACAGTGCTTTGGTTTCTGTTACTCCAGAGCAACTGGTCCCTCCAAAGAACTGTACATCGATGCAAACTGTTACCCTCTGAAATGCAGTTACAGAAATTCTATTTTGATTATAGATAACAAAAGAGGAGGGTTGTATTTGACTGCAGTTCCTCCTCCTTCCTATTTCGTAAAATAAGAGCCTTTCCAAATGGGATTTTCCCCATTTTCAATCCCCTGAAAGAAGGTTAGAGAGCTGTGATTATTGCTGTCATCATATCTGTCCTGGCCTCTAGCTTAAAATCTTACCATTTAAAGAAAAAAAAAAAAAAAGATGTCCCTATCCCAGAGACATAGAAATCTATACAACTAATTGCATTGACAAAATGGTGACTCCTGCCATTCCAAATGCTAAATATTTGAGTTTTGGCTATTCAGAATTGTTAGCCCACATCCAAATCTTTACCTTCGTACCATATACAGGACGTCCAAAGGGCTATGTGGTGCTCAAAGAGAGTAAAAGGATGGCTCTTTCACGCTAGTCCAGCAAGAAATTTCATGCTCCACCACTCAACTCTGGAGCACTCTTCTTCAAATGATTTGTTCAGTATCTTTAGCACTGTGAAATAAGATCTTCATAACCACTTAGGCTCTTCTGTAAACTCCTCTCTACTCTGTCCTGTAGATTCATTCCACACAAAGCACACAAAAATAGAAAGAAAATGTGAAGCAGAAGATCTATACGACAATTCTTTATGCCATGGCCACAGCACTTGCTCACTCTTTGACAGATTTGTGTGTGTATGTGTGTGTGTGTTAGAGAAGATAATATAGCCTGACCTTGTCCTGATAAGATTTTCTGTGCCTTCCCTTTGCCCTTTTCCTGCACTAATATTGCTTAATTATCATTTAACTAGAGATTACATTTCAGCTAATGGAACAAAAGTCAGCAGATAGCTTTATAGGTATGAAACACTATAATTCATATATGCTAAAATAATGAGAGCTTGGTTGCTGAATATTTTTTGTTGTTCTCTCTGATTTGGGGAAAAACAATTTTTTTTTTTCCTCAGCTCTCAAACTCATTGCCTGAAATGTTTCTCAGGTTAAAAGTTTCAGGTCTCAGTTGAGACTGATGCACACTTTATGTTTTGATAGATGTTGTGTATGAGGAAAAAATATATTTGCCCTGAAAAGTTTACAGCCTAAATAGATAATGCAAAGACTTTAATGAAAACAAGAATAGAAAAGGAAAGGAGTTTCATAAAATCACATCTACTTTCAAAACCTTACATTTCCTATAGGATTAAGAACTATCATATTTGACAAGAAGAAACAATCTGTGTAAAGAAAACAGGCAGAGATGGTGAGGGAGAAGTAGGTGTGCCAAGGAAAAGATCAGGGGAAAATTGGCACCAAGATCTTCCCTTGCACTGCTTCAAAGGACTTCAGTAACAAAAGTTAAGTGGCACAAGTCATTAAACCCTTGAAAATTTTATTTGTGACAAACAGCTCCCACTGGACAGTTTTCCATACTGACAAATACTTTTCCTAAATTTCATTTTTCAGATCTGTTACATCTGAAGATGTCACAGGATGCTAAAACTTTACATTTTAAGGGGGTTAAGGGAAGAAGGAACATTTTCAAGGAGATAAATCCAATAAAAGTTAGCTAATACATGAAAAAAAATGCTCCCAAAGTCCTGAAACATAAATTGTCAGAGGCAATATATAGAGAAACATAGACCAGTACCACAGATCTGGACAGGAACATTGTCAAAGAGATACTAAGCTCAGCCATAGAAGCTTAGAGAACTTGGCTCTGAGAAAATGCTGAATTAGAACTGAAAGCTTTAGATCTGAATGTGATAAAATGAGAAGCTTTCTTTGGTCATTTTTTTTTTGTCCTTACACTCAAGAAAAGAGTATTTAATGTAAAAAAAAAAAAAATCCTACACAAACAAACCACCAAAACCAACCAAAATAAACCCCAGCAAGAATATATTAACAGTATCTGACAAATCATCAGCTTCTCTTCATACTCACAACTCAAAATTTTGACTTAGTGTTATTCCCTATTTCTCTACATTATACATACAAAGAACAAGGTAATAAGCCTTGAAAGTTTATATGTGATATAAACATGGCCACAGCTTATGATAAACTCTCCTCCTGTGCTGCTCTGTCAGGAAAAGAGTTGATGTTTATATATACGCACTTACTTTGAATATTGACAACAGACAGGTATGTCAGTATTTTTTTAATATATGTTCGGCAGCTGAAGTGGATAATTTTATGGTGGTGAACCACACAAGTTCTTTTCACGCCTGCTGAAGCCTGACTAATCTGAGCCCCCTAGGACGGTGTCACACTTTCAGGTTTATAAATCCATGAACTTACTTTAAAAGGCTCGTCATCAATGCAAGAGCATACTCTTCAGTTAGATACTAAGTTTTCTCAGTGTGTGTAAACATTTGGAGCTAAATGAAAACAAGATTCACTGTAAATGAATTTGCTATGCATCCTTAAAGAAGCAAGAATGACAGGAGCAATAGTGAGAGCGATTCGGGAGAAGGCATCTCCACAGAGATGAAGTACGCTCTCCATGGTCTTCCTCCCAGCCTGCAGTCATTTAGAAAGCAGGGTTCAGCTGAGGCAGCCTTGCCGAGGCTGGTGCATGGTTCAGGAGAGCTGTACAACTGAGTGTCACTGTGTGCTCCTCCACAGCTCTACATCATGCATTTGCAGGTCAGTGTCACCATCTGTCTCTCGTTCCTGAACCCCCCAAGCCCAGTATAGCCTGACAGTATGATTTGTAATATGCCAACAGTCAGGTTTGGTCTTCTGAGCTGGTTTAGCTGGGTCATGGTACATTTAAACCAGCAGGATTCAGAGGAGCAGACTGAGAGACAAACACAGCTTCAGTAGTAAAGCCCAGTTGTGGCACTTTCTTTGTCATGTCTAATGGGCTGAGGCCTCTCGAGTGTTTGTGGACAACTGCTATTTGATTGGAGGGGAAGTATGGAGAAGGTGGCAGTTGTTCAGTGCTAAAGATCTTTGTTCTAGTGTATGTGTTCATAGTATCATAGAATGGCATAGCCTGGAAGGGACCTTAGAGATCATCTAGTCCAACCTTCCTGTCTTGGACAGGGATGCCACCTCTGGACTAGACCAGGCAACACATGGGGACTGAGCGGGAATCGAACCCACGACCTTAGTGTTGTCATTGTTGTCAGCACCGCTGCTCAAACCACTGAGCTAACCGGCCCCCTTGTTCCACCTGTCTGCTGTTCTGCAACTTCATTAAATATTTTGTATTTCTCAGCTCTACTAACCTGTTCTTCCAGAAGCAGTCTGAGAAATTACATCTAGAAGAAGCTAGAGACACGGTTTTAGCACGGATTTGGCACAGATTATTAAAAATTGTATTTACTAATAAAGATGGCTGTTTTGTGCCTTTTTTCATAAACATTACAGAAACTCACATTGAGATTTTCCAAGATGTTTATGCTCAGCACATTGACTATAACTTGGATTCACTCATAAAGATTCTACAAGTTGCCCTGCCTCATGAGGGCATCACTTGGAGAATGCTGCTGAAGTTGATTCTATACTGAGATGTTTCGCAAAATAAAATCAAAATGGATTGCATTTGTTTGGTTTATATGTTCAGTTAGCTCTCTTTTTGTGTGATTTAGTTTAAAGACATGGCTGGATGGATTGGTTCTCTTCAGTGTTTTGTGTTGTGTATTACAGACCAAAGTCACATTTTTCTGGAGTGCACCTAAGGATGGAATTCGGCTTTAATGATATACTTTTGGGCAGTCAAGCATTTAACCTTAGAACTGTGTTGCCAGAGGTGTTTGATGGTGGGAATTTTTATGAACAGATTATACAACACTCTTTGGCGCTACTTCTCACATAGTCCCTGTAAATCAGGCACAAATGCTTTACGGAAGTGAATGGAGTTAGATCGTCATAAAAAATGGTGTAAATAAGGGAAAAATAGGGCCCATCAAATCTGAATACTGACTTTCAATGACAGATTTTAAGAGATTATTAGCCTTTATTTTTCAATGGGACTCGGCTCTTTCACATGGTGAATGCCATTACAGACATAGCCATAATTCTGATAAGAGGCTACTGCATCAACTAACAAATGCTGCTTAATGCAGCCCTGTGAATACAATATTGTCCACTTCTACTTGTCCACCTGGAACAGGTATTTCAGTATTGTGTTTCACTATTCACCAGGCTATTAACACTACTCTAACTGCTGGATTCTTTCCGCTGTGAGTTGCTAACTCACCTGCAACTAATAATTCTCCCTGCCACAATTCCAGGAGAGTTTTTGCACATTCCTCGGCATATTCCTCAACATTTCAACCCCACCAGAAGCTCTTCATATTTCTAGAGCTTGAATTAAGCATTTGCAAGAGCAGATTACTCAATTCCTTGTAAGGAAATACTGTGAATATCATTTATCTTCACATAAAATAAATTTATCCACAGCTGAAACAAAGTGTGTTTCTACTAGTTTTCAGCATCCCTAATACATTTATTTATTGCAGATGGTTTTTTTCCGTCACATCAAAACCACAGGATTGAAATTGTCATGAGTTGCCTTTTATCATCACAAATGGGAGGTTTTTTGCCTTATAGAGTGATTATTTCAGCTCAAGTTGTGACAGCTCTGAAGAGAATGATTATACATATATTAGGCAAAAATTAATAATAATTAATTTTAGAGACCCTGGAATGCGGTCATGCATGTGGTTTTTTTTTCTTTTAATCCTTATACATAACAGTAATTCATTATTCTGTTAGTGAGTTTGCTGAACTGAGAAACTATGTGGGTTTCATGTAAGCATCCAGCCATTTGTGTAGTCTCCTAATTATTTTCTGATATTCTAGGAAGAAAACCAAGCAATTATGGATTTAGAGCAAATGCACGTGGCTTCATTATTTGTTATTTTAAGCTGTTTAGTTTTGTGAGTCTGGGGAGTTTTTAGAGCTTAAAATAAAGAAAAGGAAGCAATCAAACATTCTGTTTGGTGATGATTCATTTATTCAAAAGTATGGTCGACAGGAACTCTGCCATTTGCAAAGGTGACTTGAGGCACAAAATAAATAGAGGTTTACAGTAATGTTACAGCCTCTTTATACTACATTAGCATTGCAAATATATCCAGACAGAATCACATTTTCTGGTTATGCTGTTCTCCATTATGATGCGTACACATAATTCCTCACGTGGTCCTTTTCTGTCTGTGAAAGTCCTAGATTCACAGAGAAAAGGTACAATTTATAGGTCAACAGAAAATTCCAGTCGTGTTAGTAGAAGTAGCAGCAGCAGTAGAATTAGTAGTAATAGTAGTTATTCTAGGACTTAAAATAAATTCCTGTAGCTCTTCTCTAAAATTTCAGGCACTTTACATCTCTCAGGTACGGGAAGAGTATGGCATTCTTAAAGCTAAGATTTCTGATCTGCCTTGTGCCTTATATTAGAAATTTTGGTAAACATTTGGGTATATTCAAAATCTACAAGCAATCTCTTTGCAAGGCATTCTTTATCAGTATGCCAAAATCAAAATAGGAAACACCTTAGAAATGTTAAACTCACTGATACTTCTGCGTGCTGTTCTCAGAAGTCAGTTCCCAGAACATAAAAACAACTGATGTAAAACAACAAGCATAAAAAGATACTTTTTTATGATCAGCATTGGCACCCCACTCAAACACACAAACAGTATCTAAGATTGATAAATTCTTTTAAAAAGCCCCAAACCAAACAACTCCCAAACCCTGAAAGCTCTTCTTATACTAAATTTCTGGACATGAAATCTCTCTCTAGATTATTTTCTTTCTCACTTCATTGTCTTCCTTAATACATACGATTTAGAATTTCTCTGGGTCAAATCAAATTAAAGTTATTTGACCAGCAAAATAAATGAAAATTGAAACTATGCATTTCCTGGTGGTCTGGTTTTGTTGTTTTGTAGTGCCATTACAACCCACATACGTGTCTGGACTGAAAAATTAGTTTGAATCTTGAATTTTTATAGTCAATCAAAGATAACTGCTCTTTGTACTGATGACCACCCAGCCCTTCCCCAAGCAGAACGGGAGATTCTAACATTTTTCAAATCATAAAAAAAAAACCCAAGTCAAAATATTTTAAAGAGTGCAAATTCAGCTATGAAAACTGCAATTCCTAACATCAGTGACCTACAGTGAGTTATTCAACCACAAACATTGAAGATGAGTATTGAACACAACACACAGGCATTAGAAACAACTCCTGGAATGGAGTATGGAGTATAATAGAAATATGACTACCAAAGTAATCAGCCTAAGATAAGTAACCGGTACGAGCAAACCCTCAAAGAGACTGGAATTTTGCAAAGCCATAACCATCTGAAAATGGCCTTAGAGTAGAAAAAGTCTTTAGTTACCAATTCCATGTATAATACAGGAATCAGTTCAGCAGCTTCTGTCCAGTTTGTATTTTGCCATGGTTAAATGAAAGACACACAAGCAATGTAAACTGCTGGTGCAGTCGGGAAGAATACTAAAGGAGAAATATTACTCTTTCCTGCTCTCATAGGCAGGTTTACAGGCAACTCCTTTTCAAAAAACAGAGTTAAATTGCACTACTTAAAGTGCATTTTGCTTTGAGAAGTGACTATGAAAGTGCTACCTTGGATCTCATTGATTTCCAGATCAAATGTGCGGTTTTCAAATAAGGTATCAGGTAAAACCTGAACAGTTCCACAAGTCATGGTGTATTCTTTGTTTCCTTTTAAATGTGCTTTCATTGATGCTCATGAAACTTTGCAGAATTAATTAAAAGGAATACTAGAATTACTTCCAAATATGACATACAAAAAGAATAATTTTTCTCATCATGTATTCTCTGTATAGGCCTGAAGGGCTAATATAATATAGAGAAATAAAATCCTGTGTAGGAAAAAAATCCAAATAATGTTTTTAACTCTTATTTTCAGTTAAATTGTTATTTTCTGCTAAATCTCATAAGTAGGTAATTGTATTGTTTACACGTGATATTGTAGCCTTAGAGAGACTTTCAGTGCCACTGATCTGATAGGGTCAGGTAGGGGGAAACCTTTACAAAAGAAGAGAAAGATTTATGAGAAGTACACAGTGACATAGGTGCATGAAAAGTGAAGTATCTAAACAATAAAATCTCAAAAGATTCAAACAATAAAAAGTTGAAGGCAAGCTTTCAATTAAAAGTATAGGTTCAAAACACTTTTTCCCATTCCCTGATATAGCTAATATCTAACAATAGTTTAGAAATTCAGTTAGCAAGCAGACTAGTTGGAACTCTGAAGTCAAACATCAGATTTTTGGACCAAAGTTTAAATACAGATCGTTCTACAGAAAAGAAAAAAAATCCCCAACAAAACTGAATATGAATCCAAACTCAGAGCAAGAAAGTTTTGAGTGGAGACATTCAAATGGGAGTTTTTAATTTCATCTGATATTTTTCAGCTACGGGGGAAATGAGCTATGAAAAGTATTTACATAAGAGTCTAAAGCCCCCACATATGTAGTTTAGGGGGAAAGAGATTAATATGAATTATTCAGTAATATATGAACAGTTAAGTAAGAAAAGAACATTTTAACCAGTTCTGAAAATAAAAACTGTAGGAGCCTCTCATAAATGAACTGTGAACAACTTTATTTTGGTCAAAAGAAGATATTTCATTATGTAGTCAGAAGCCATTTTGTAAAATCAATACCAAACATAAGAATTGAGATAAGCAAGGAAATCGGATACAAAAGCAATACAGCAGTACACAGGAACAAATTTAACATAAAGCAACCTGCCACACACACACACAAAAAAAGAGAGATGATTTCAGACAGAAGAATTCAACTAGTTTTATTCATAATCTCATGAGAGGTGAGATCATGGGAAATAATATTTTCTGTTTCCCCATTAGAAATGTAAAAGTCTAGCAAGGCTACTACAATGCACACAATACCACTGTATTATTTTGATTGAAAAATAAGATGTTGGCCAGAGAAGTTGTAGATGTCCCATCCCTGGAAACATTCAAGCTCAGGCTGGATGGAGTTTTGAGCAACCTGGTCTAGCTGAAGATGCCCCTGCTCATTGCAGGGGGCGGGACTAGATGATATTTAAAGGTCCCTTTCAACCCAAACCATACTCTGATTCCAGGAGTCTATGAAACTTGAGTATCTATGAGCAATGATAGCCCAACGACAACATGCATGCCCTCAATTACTTCTTTTTATAAGGTAATTTTTAAGTGACTCTGAAGTTTCTGTTTGTTTGTTTGTTTTGTCTTCTGTTCAGAAGTGACATCTGTTAAACAAAAGCTCCAAGTGGAGGGGTCCCAGGGCAGTTGAGAAAATTTTTTTCTCTAAATTAATTTTCATCTGTTTTACCAATAATTTTACCTTATTAATCTTTCTGCTACAAACCTTACACCTCTGTGCCTTCAAGGTACAGTAGGTTTTTAATTTGCAGTGTTGGGGTTTTAGCATATAATCGGGTTGGTTTTTTCCTTTTTCCATGAAGTAGCTGCTGTCTTCTGGTATAAAAGAGTCCCTTTCAAACACTTCATTTTGGTCTTGCAGTCAGACTGTTGCATCCACAAAGACTGCTAGCTGGTTTCACAAGGGTATATTTATTAAGTTACATTGCTGTATCAAGTCTGTATACATTTTTAATTTACATTTTTGTTCATAAGGAAAAGAAGAAAGAATCCTAATAACTACTTGGTCAGTTTTTCTATTTCCAGATTTGTATTTATGTGTTTCTGAGATGTCATCTGATCTGCACTAAATATCCTTAACAACATGCTGTAACTTCTGGTCAGCATTGAAATAATCAGGCAGTTGGACTAAATGATCATTGTAGAACCCTTCCAATTGAATTGTTCCATTCTATTCCATTCTATTGGCTGATTCCTCATTTGCCCGTCCAGGCAAACAAATTAGAGGTGAAAGAACGAGAACGAGACCAAGTGAACCAATGTGAAAAAAAAAAAAAGTTTTCCTCTTCATTATTCTGCATTAAAACAAACAAAGCAAAAAAAGTGCTGGATTCAAAAGAAAAGGGGAAAAAAAGCCATTTATATTGACAAAACTGTTTCTACTCCATTTGGGATAATCTTAACCACCCAAAAGAACTGGAAATCAAGTTGTAGATTCAGATATGTTTTGCAAGATCAGGATGCAGGTGAGTGGTTTATTTTCATTGAACACTTCTTGTGGGTTTGAGTCTGGCGGGGTTTTTGGTAGTGGGGGAGGGCTCCTTCAGAACCTCCCCCTGCCTAGACTTTCCTCTGGCCAAGGCCAGGCCAATCAGCACCTCTGTGATCAACATATTTAAGAGAGGAAATGGGTTAGGCCAGATTCTTTTTCCTCTTCTTGTCTTTATGTCCTGTCTTTTGTGTTGTGGATTTTTTTACTTGAAAGAGGCAAATCATGCAGTTGATAAGCAAAGGAGGGGGGAAGATGGATGTAGGAGCAGAGATTTCCCAGACTCCTCTTCTGAGAAGGTGGTGGGATGAAAGCCTGTGAACTGAGTAGACCAGCAGTGGTGAAACATCCTGGATGTGGCAGGATGTGAAGGAACTTGTGCCAACAGGGAGAGAAACCACACAGGAGCAGAGGATGTGCCCAAAGCAAACCATGATGCCCAGGTCAGTCCCATGCTGATGGGAAGGACTCATATGGAGGGAGAGAATTGCCTCCTATGAGATGGGCACCATGTGACATGAGGGAAAGACTGCAAGGAGTCCTTTTCCTGAGGAGGAAGAATTGCCATAGACAGTGAATAACAGCCATATGGACTGTACGCCCCCTGCCTTGCCCCCCTAACTGTGCCAATGGAGGTGAGGAGGTAGCTGGGAAGAAGGGAGGCAGGGGAAGTGTATTTAAGATCAGGTTGTATTTATTTTCTCTCACTATCCTACTCTGATCTAGTAAACTGGTAGTGGTAAATTAAATTTGGTCTCTCCCTAATCTATTCTGTTTTTTATCTATGACCACAAGTGGTGAATGAACCCCGCCATGTCCTAATCTCATTCCTTGAACATTTTTTGTTGGATTTTTTCCCTTCCCATCCCTAAAGGGACAGGGGTGGAGGGAAGAGTAATCAAGCAGCTGCCTGGTTCTTTGTTGCCAGCCTGGTCAGCTGGCTCAAACCATACCACTTCAGCAGTCTTGAGATGCATGAGAAGTTTCTCCAGTTGTGAGGAATCCACTTTCAAGAGACAGTACTATACCTATTGCCACAAGAGTTTTTTGGAAGTGGTCTACTCTCCAGCTTTTCTGCTGTTGCTGTTCCTCCTTGTTGAAATATTTAAGTCTTTCCTAAGCATAAGAGGAAGAACAAGAGTAACTTAATTTGTTAGTAGTGAGCTGATATTATTTAAAACCTAAATAATCTAAAACCTAAAAACTTAAAGAATCTAACGTCTTATTAAAGCTTTGGATTTCAGCAAGACAGTCAATTTTCTGCTACGTATTCACAACCTTGTTTGGTCCTAAAATGTCTAATTAAATATGCAGGCACCAGAAACTCATCAGAATATAGGTGCAGATGTGTTCACTGATACCCTGGAGTTACTGCAAGTGGAAGCCTTCCAAGGTGTTTACATCAAAATAAAAACTCTCACAGAGACAAAGGTGATTTACCATTCATAATCTAGAGTTTCTAATAGTAATGACTCCTACACTTCTGATACTTAAAATTTTAATTAAATGGCTTGATAACTTCTTTCATTTGTGATCTATTTTATGATCACCCTGACCTGATTTCGTTTCATATTTTGATGAAAGGTTTCCTAACAGTACTTAGAAAACCACAGACCTCGTTTGTCATCTACCAACTGTTCATTGCCACCCTTTCCCTAAAGGTTACCACCGCAACAGCTGAGCTACAGCAATCATGTGACAGCTCCTAGTTCACTTCAGTACAAAGTCAGAGAGCTTGTTAATGACAATGAAGTTAATTACCATTTACTATGGTTTGTGAGTAATAGATGAGTGAGATTCAAACTACTACCCAAGCATTTCTTTATTCTTCTGGGATATTTACTTGGTCTCTTAATTGAGTTTCAACATATTCCAGTGTCTTCTTGCCTTCTTTTGAAAAGACTGGGTTTAAAACTTTAATTTGGCCCTCATGATAGATTTGAAGTCAGCCTTTCTCTGCTATACTAATCATTAGCAAGTACCAAGTCTTAAAGCACTTCAAAAGTAAGTAAGAAATCTCATGCAACTTCAATGTATTTTGCTAATACACAAGAATGTGCTAGCAAACTGTTATCTAATACCACCTCCTACTATATTAGCAATCATATTGTATGTGATGACACATGTCCCTAGAGAAATGATAGGCATACTGCAGATGGGGGGATGAGAGTTTGCTGTGTATGTGTAGAAACTTCACACTGCTGTAAACCATTCCAGGCTGGGGAAACAATCCTCACCCACACTTATTAACAAAGGCTCAAAATCATATCTAGCCCCACCTATGGCACGCTTTTATCAAGCTCTGATTTTGCAGTCCCATCTGTTCTTCAGAACTGCCAGTTCATCTAGCAACCAATCACTTTAGACATTTTTAAACTGTGAGAGGAGTTAGCTGGAGCTCTTAACAAATTGTTCCTGTCATCTACCATCAATTTTCCCATTATCATTGACAGCAGGACCAACCCATGGCCAATACCCATTTGCACTTACAGCTGAG
Source organism: Apaloderma vittatum (assembly GCF_000703405.1). NCBI lineage: Eukaryota > Metazoa > Chordata > Aves > Trogoniformes > Trogonidae > Apaloderma > Apaloderma vittatum. Next base: position 13,669 of record NW_009730767.1, read on the forward strand.
AAAATTCCCCCACGATACTTCATTTAAGCTAAAATACAGATTTTGTTCAGCTGAATTACACTGGTTGAGTACTCACGCATCCCTCAACCATAACGTAGAGAGGAACTACTTTTTGGCCCTAGAATAATGACTGAGATAAAATCAGCTTAGAATTCTGTGTACACTAAAAATTGAAGACCATAAATTACTATAGGTTGAGAGAACTATTTTCTAGCAAACACCAGTAGACCTGGTAAAATATGGCTGGATAGAGTGTGGAATAGATATTATCTATAGCACATCAGTGTAGAAATTTTTTGCCAGTGTGTATAACAAAGTTTGTTTTGCGTATCATACCACAGCGTATGTCTCTACAAATTTCTTTGCCCATTTTCTCCTTTAATATTGAGGACTAAACGATATAAATATTACTTTGTGACATGATGAAAATATTCTTATATTGTTTTTCTATCTGTAAAATTTGCTCTTATTTCACTAGCATTGATATCTTCCAGTAATACAGAAACATTTACTTTGAATAGCCGATGAAAACTTGTTCAGAAGGTATACACAAAAAATAAAAGAAAGAGAGGTCTACTAATGAGTATTCAGCTTCCATTTAGGAAGCTTATCAAAGGTAAATATTAGTTCCAATGTTAAACTGAATCAGCAATTTCTAAGAGTTCAGAATTTGTTCTGTGCATGGCTCCAGCACAAGGAAATAGAAGCGTCTTTAATTTTCTTTAGTTTTGAAAATGGTCAAAGAGCATTTAAATTATTAAGTGATGTAATGGTACCCACACCTTCCGTAGAGAGGGACCATGAGGTCTCCTATTTAACTAATCAGAGATGACTTTTCATCACACTTCCCACGCATACAGTTGTCTGTGAGTTTCTCACAGGACATGAGATTCCTGCATTTCTAGTTTTGGGGAATGACAGAAATAGAAACAGTTTATATGACTTGAAGATCTCTCCAAATCTGAAGGGACAGAGCAAAAAGATCCTGACAGTGGGCAACAGACCCAAAAGAACTGCCATAGCAAGGCAAATTCACAAGCTATGGTTGTATCCCCAGTAAAGGCAGCCTTCCGAACTGCTCTACTAGCCAGGAATCAATCAGATATTTTTTAAGCCACTGGTGAACACCTCCCCTCACTGTCATGCTCTGTCTCCATGTAAGACAAGTTAGTTTTGACCAGTTACCTGCTGCAAGTCAGCTGAGATCAGTACCTTGACTGCTCAGGGAGACTAAAGTTCCCAGTTGGAAGTCTGGGTTAAAATCCTGCTCTGTCCCGTGCTCCCTGTGGACTGGCTCTTTTGCCTCCTTCCTCCAGTTTGAAAGAGACATTTTTACCAGTGATCCTAATATTTACAGTGTGAAAAGGCAGTGTAATCACACTTGCTCATGTCTTTTTTGCTTGAGGTAAACGTATGTAGGGCAGAGGATGGGAGATGGTGTGATACAATACACCACAAAATCTGCTAGCCAGGCAAAGCAGTGCGTTCATTGCTGCTGGAACCTGATCTACTGACAGTATTTTCTTGCCTTGGACTCTTGAATCTGTGGGATCAATGAAAGTCTTTCTGTGACTAAGAATATCCATCTTTGCTCTTATGAGTAGTAGTTAATGTAAAAGTAACAGAGCAGTCTATAAAAGAGTTGAGGAATATTACTCTTACTGTGATTAGCCATTGTTTTTTGGTCAGGTTTCCATCTCTACTGAATGCCACCAGCAGATCTGAAGGGGAGCATTCAGGTCAAATTCAGATGATATCTGAGTTCTGATTGAACTAAACTATATGATTTGCGTTTTTCTCCTGTATCCTAGTATTGTAGAGAATAAAATACAGGAAGGCACAGAAAAAAGAAACAGCTCATAATGCAGCAATCAGGCTCACTTCTAAATGTATAATGTGGATGATATTGAGGTGAATACCCACAAGGAAACTTGAATAAGCTAGTTCTGGCATTTAGATATTTACTGAATCCAAACTGTCTTTGTGGAAACTGCAATTTAAAGAGCATAGAAGCTTAATTCAGTATTCCCTGAAATACAGAAGAGAAGCATGGTATCATTTGACTGATTTATTCTGCTTCTCTCTTCAAGAGTGCCTGCATTTTATTCTCCTGAGAAGGCTTGTATCTTTCAGAAAATCAGACCGGGAAGCTAACCAGGTATTGTCAATGTGCCATCACCTTGCAGCTGGGAATGAATTTGATGAGCTGATTCCTGGTGACACAGCTTTTAAAATACAGGTAATGTAAATGGAGAATCTATACGCTTGTCAATAGTTTTGGAAAGCTTATTTGTCATCACCCTAAAGTTTAGAAGCAGACCAACTAAAGTTTTCTCATTACTGGATGGCATTTAAAAGCAGATAATGTCAGCTTTCTCGGCTAAGACAAGAAGTGGTTAATATCATACACAATGGGGTGATAAGAGGGTTAAAACACCCCTAGATCCAGATCTGGATCCAGATTGTAATAGTCTTAAAACTCAGTGGCATGCTTTTGCAGTCATTTGTTCCAAGTCAGATTTTTACAACTCACATACCACATTTCCTTGGAGTTTTCAAAGCCTACAACAGAGAAAACTAATCATTACATACGTATAATGAGATTCAGATCTTACTTTATATTTCTGATATTTTCTAAACAGTGGAAAGAAACAATGGGAAATCATTTCTAATGGTTCTGACCTTGCTTTGCTCTGTGCTGGGGTAAAGTGACATGAAGATCTATGCTCCTAAATGTTATTTCAAAAAAGATATCTTCAAATGCAGAATCAATTGCGATGTCACTCTTTCATGATAGTTAAATGATACTGTAGGAATCAAATACAGATGATGCTCTTTGTCCTTGAGATGTGACAGCTCCTTCAACTTAAGGTATCTTTATGGCTGCTCTAATGTGTACCTGAAGATACATTTGATTTAAATTACTTTAGAGTCATGGGTCACAAAGAGCACTTCAATGCCTTCTTCACTCAGCTGCATCAGCTGATTAGTCGCAGCCAAGATTCCTAGGAAGAGGTCTGATGCCTCACCTAAAAAGCAAGAAGATGCTTCTACAAGGGCTCTAACATGAATTAGAGTCTCCAACTATAATTAAATACAGGGAAAACTTTCTCACTGTTTAAAGATATCTGGATCAAAGTCTTGCACCCTCTTTCCAGTCAAACTTTGCTCATGTGAAAAAAACTGTATCATCACAAAGTCCTATTACACCTTTTCCATCTGAAATTCAAACCTCCTTTGACTTACACCAGAAAGTGACCTTCCTTTGTCTGCATATGAAGACATTACTGAATGCTTTGTTTTGAGCACATCCTTGTGGACTTTTCATTTGGTTTGAACTCCAACAGTTCTATCTGGATTTTTATCCAGTGTAAAATCTGTAGGAATGCAAGTGGAACAGGAGCTATTGAGCAGTGTAGTGACCCTTCTTGTGTTCCTCCAAGTCAAATGTCAGTCATGGTATTTGAGTACAAAAGATGTGTGTGGGGGCACACCAACTGTGATTTAAATAAATAAATCATTGCACCGGATTCCATGGGTGTCTTTATCCATCCTCCATTATTATGCACTTCTGATAGTCTTGCTTTACACGAGGCTTAAGTAAATTTAGGAGTAAGTAAGCACTTTAATTCTTCAGTCAAATGGTTCCAAGCGTAAAGATATGATTAGCTTATTCATATCCATTTTCCATGAACATTTGCAGTCACATGTTTAAAAAAGGGTTAATAGGTGGACAGTCAGCTTCAGTTCCAGGCAAGCTGGTCTCTGGAGCTTCTTATATAACTCATACTCAAGGATGCTTTATGCTCCTTGTAGCCTCCAACTGCAGTTACATGGAGTCAGTCAGACACTTCTTCTGCTGGATGTCTTCCTCATCTCCTTGCATCTTAAATTCTTAATCTCCTTTTTTCCCCATCTCTACTGTCTGCTTTTTTCTTGCCATGTATCCCAATTCTTCATTCTCTTCACATTTCCACACTAATTTTCTCTATTCTTTCACCCAATCCTTCGGAGGTAGGTAGTGACTTGTTCCTTTTCATTTTAAATTTCAGAGACGTTATTCTAATGATGGTGAATCTAGACATTATTCAGACACAGAAAATAACATGATTTTGTATTGAGGAGTATTTTTAAATATGGGAAAGACGAAAAATATATCTTGGAAAACTCTCACCTTCCACAAATGCTATTTTGGGTAAGGAAGATGTTACAAGAATCAACCATAACATGCTCCCAAGACAGATTACTTCTGAAGGTGTCACAGATAAGTGGAAAATGGGATTGCTGTCCTCTGGGAAGTTTTACTACTTGATGTTTGTTTTCCAACTAGCATATTTCTCTTTGTTTGCAGCCAAAGGCAAGACCATCCTTTTGAATATATTTGTGGAGTTGATGGGGCAGAGTGATGAGGACAGGAGGTAACTTAATGCTCCTGTGGATAAGAAGCATTTGGAGCACCACAGTCCTCTAAACATTTTCCTGGTGCCATAGCTCTTAGAGCAGTGACTAAGTACCTCTTAATTTGCACAGAGCTCATAGCTTTCTTTGTCCAGGTGGCAAGATAGAAAGGCACAAAACATGATACTCCTGTAGCAATCAGTAGTGGTCTCTAAGAGCCAAGGGAGGTCGAAGATTGCTTCCACACCCAATAGATGCAGTAAAAGTGGGAACTCTAATCCTTTTCCATGCTCTGCTCCTTATTGTTTCTATTTCAACTTTTAAGTCAGAATTAATGCTCCCTTCCCTGTCTTGTTTGGGAACACCAAAAGTTCAGCCTTTGCTCTGGGTTCTCAGCTCATGTGAATAATACAAAGCTTATTCAAAGCTTCTCTACATCTCTAATGCAACTTTCCATGCATAGTAGTAAAAGAATTGTGACTGAGGACAGAAGAAGAAAATTTCACAACACTGAACGTTCTTAACTGTCTATACAGCCTGGTTTGAGAGGTTCGGGACAAAAGTTCTCCGGGACTCCTGGCACAGGGGCCAATCACAGTGGGAGATGAGGGGTGGCTGTGCCTGTGGGGAGGAGAGGATGGGTCAGGTGACCCAAATGGACCAATCACAGTGTTTCTTCCCATGGTGCTCAGTATACAAGGGCCCCTAAGAACAGCCTTGGGTCTTTTAGTTTCTGCTTTGCTGGGAGGGCTGTGATTAGCTCTTCATTGTCTCTCCTGCACTGCTGGCGTTCCTGTTTCCATGCTGCAGAGGAGCACCATTCAACAGAACATGTTGTCTTCCTCTGCCTCTCAGCCTGAATGGGAGATGCATAACTCCTTTTCTGTTTATTTTTGACTGCTATTGGGACTCTGTGCTCAGGCTCCAGCATCTTCTTCCAACTCCACTCTGGGACATCTTTTTCCTGCTTTGGACCTAGTGGTCATCCAGAAGGTATGGATCCTATATTAACATATAACCTGGTATATTTGACCATATTTGCATTCTTGTTACTGTTAGTATTATTTTTTATTGAACTGCTTCAAGTTTTGTTTCAACCTTAAAATCTCTCTTCCTTGTTACCCAGTTATCCTCTCCATGGAGGGTGGTGAGAGGATCACAGAGAGCATCTGTCAAAGTTTAGTGGTTGGTCCAGTCTTAAACTTTAACACCATATAACAAGTATGGAAGACCTAGGTTTAGTTTTGGATGTGTGCATGACTAGACAGTTTGTGTAAACTTAATTTTGTTTGTATATGAAGATAAGGGTTTTGGCATACATATTTTCAGATCACATAACATTGAGGGACCAATTCTAGTCTTAAATTAATAATCTGAAGTGTGACAAATCTTTGATATCTTGTTGCTGACTTTACAAAAGCCAGTTGCAAGAGGATTTTTCACTCATCATCTGAGATTCCCTGTTCTCTATTTGTTTGAAAAATGAGTTCAGGAGTTACTTCTGTGGATGTAACATTCTCATCTAACTTTCTGTAAAATGCAGCTACTTGGAGAAATGCACCTAATTGATAAAAATAATTTGAAACCAAGTGACTACTTGATGAAGGCAATCCCTTCTCTCCTTCTATATATTTTTCTTTCCAAAACAGCATTGAAAGAACTCAAAGCTTTTACAGTTCATGTAAGTTTAACATTATTTTGCAAAGAGTAGACTTTAGAGGACTTGAATAGGTATAGTGTACCTAGAAAGCACTGCTCCGGAGACAATACTGAAACAGAGGAGTCTTGGAACTAAAATTTCTGTGAGCTATTGCAAATAGTACCATAGTCCTAATGTATGAACCTGTATTCATTTCTCAGGGACAAAGGAGGAGAGAAGAATTATATAGAACGATACTTAGTAGAATTGCAAGAGCAGAAAGAACTATGGGTTAGAAAGATGAAACCTTTATTAAAATAAATGCACTAGTAGAATATGACTCAGCAGAAGTGAGATGGGAAAAATAGTTTTCCTAATGTAAGGTAGCAGCTGCTCTACTTGCTAACTCTACCTTTTGGTATACCTCCTGCCATTTTAGATGTCAACCAGTTTAAAAGGCTGATGAAAATGACAGGAGACACAAATGACGCATGGCTTGACAATTTAACATGTCACTCTGAAAGATGATAGGCAGAATGGACAAGTGCAGAAAGAAAGTTTAAACTCAATACAAAAGGAGGTAAAAAATAATAAACCTCATTGTTAAAGAAATTACACAGTCAAAAACTGTGAGTTTGGTGAAAAAGATTTTTATTTTTTTTTTGAAAGTAGGAATTGTTATCAAATTTCTGTTATTTGCTTTTTCAAATCACTAATTCATGTCTGGACTTGCTCACCAAAATATATAAAAGGGAGAAATATACTTAAAAAAATTTAAAGCTGATAATTAGGCAGTCTGTTTATTCCAGAAGTCATGAGTTTATGAGCAGCATCAAGTTCTGAGAAATGCATGGAAAAAAAGAGTTGACAGAAGGAATTGGCAAAAGTCCAATCAATGAAGACGGAAATGCAAGTTTTATGTCATTATTGCTAATGAACCCTAAGTTTGCCATTCTGGAGCTGGATTGTTTATTGGTTAAGGTGGATGTTTTGGGGGGATGAATGTTAACCAAGGTGTTGTAGGTAAAGACAATTTTAAAACTTTTATATTTTTGCTGTGTTGAAGAGTGTTTTGAATGGAATGGGTGGGAGATAAAAAGGGCATTGTAAAATTCTGTCAGTAATTGAAAGTGGCCATGAGTTTTATATAGGGCTTGCAGAGCTAAGATTTGTGGGATAGCATGCTGCTGAAAGGACATGGAAATTTAGCAACAGATAGGGAGCAAAAGGGAGTGCTCTGCTTAGACAACTGACAGTGGCAGAAAGACCTTGTCCTTTGAGGATTCATCAGAACTTTGTTTTTCAGGCTTTCAGGAGCTCTTCATCTTTATTTGTTGTTCTGTCATTCTTTCGTCTGGCATTGCAGCTTCCTTTGTAATATGAGCTAAGTTATTTACTGCTTAAAAATAAAGTAAAATTACCAAGCTGGGATTTTATGTGCAACAGAAATGAAATCTGCAAATCAGCTACTTCAATGACAGGTGTATTATTCCCCAGGAAGACCCAAAGGAATGTATTTTAGTTCTGACTTCTTATGCTACTTTCTGATCACTGGAGACCAATTGAATACTGAATTAAATTTTATCAAATGAAACATTTCATCTTTGACCTCCACACAAGGCAAAAAAATACTGTACAAAGACTGGAACCAGAGCAGAAGGATTTAGCTGAGAGGTAAAGGACAAAATTATTTTATTTTTCCTAACTTGCACTGTATGGCACAAAAGCACAAAACAGCAAATGTCTTCATGGAGAGTTCACTAGAGACCTTGGTAAGTCTTCAGGGAATTCTCTTGCATTCTTCTCCCCCAGAATGCAGCAGCAGATATGTTCACCTCTGAAAGCTACTATGAACAGAAAGTGTCCATGGAAAATGTATTGTTGAGGGCCTGCAACAGTTCAGCAGAAAAAGATAAATCACTTAAGTCTCTTCATGGATTTTATTCTTTAGAAGCTCAAGTTTCACTTCCAGAAGTGAAGCATGTTTATAAGCCCAAACTGTCTGAGACACATAGGACTTAATACAGGAGGCAGTAGATGGTGGTGCCACTACTAGACTGCTACCAGTACCTGAGCTAATCAAGTTAAAGTTGTCTTGTGTACCTGTGGTTGCAAGACTGCCTTGAAGACTCCTGACTCAAATGCCTAATTCATTTCTGAGAATTGGACTTGGGACTCTTAGCTGGCTTAGACCCTCTGAAAATGTATAGGATATGACAAGGCCTAAAGTACCTTTAACTAATATTGCCCTAACAGAGAACCTGAAGCATCAGAAGAAAACCAGAAAAGCACGACTGTGAGAGTTAACAGAATGAAGAGAAAGGAGAAAGAGTTTTTATTTTTTATATAGCAACTGCCGTAAAAAAAAAAATCAAAACAAAAAAAAAAACAAACCTGGAAAGGAAGTCAGCTATACTGTCTTGGAATTTATTACCAGACTTTAGCAAAACAGAAGGTCTGAGTGATACTCAGAACTATTTTTCTGATCTATTATTTTACTACCTACCCAAAAAATGTTTCTTCTCGGCTGCTCTGTTGTACATATTCTCCCTGTGAAGTCCTTTTGTAATGATAAATGCAAAATATTTTTTGCTTTGCTACTTGGGAACTTGTAGAGCAATTCTTGAAATTGAAGCAACTTTCTGATCCCTAAGACGACATTGGTTTTATGCATGAGGCACATAATTGTATATTATTGAGAATGGTGATTTTCTACACCACGTTCTGCAGTAATGACTTCTGGGTATGCTTTTACTGAAGTAGGGACATATCTTTTTGTTTCTTGTATTTCAGTTTGATATTATTGAGACTAAAGATGTATTTGACCAGGCTCATTTAAGGTGAAGAGTCCATTCAGTATTCACGTTATTACCGTTGTCACTTTCTTCCTTCTAATTTGTCTTGCAAGGATCTCATATATTAATTTTTCTTTCAGTTAAAATGGAACAGGTCTGATAGTGCCCTCATCACCCAAACTGTTATTTCTCCCTCTGGCCTCACAAACTGTGTTAAATGATATTTCTTTGGGGGAGTCCAGCAATGACATTCCGAGTAATGATTTGAACGATGGGTCTCAAATTGGATTTAATTTACATTTAATAAGACATGTATTGTATGGCAAATTAATTATAATTGACTGTTGAATGTGGATTTTGAGAATTCATAGTTAAGGAGTGAACAGTATGTTTATTATACAGAGGGTTACAGAACATCAATTACTTCTTTACAGTAATGAAGTGGTATTTGTTTGACATAAGTTAATTATTTAGTCAGGTTTAAAAGACTATTTATCTGAGCTTTGTAAACAGGGTCTGTTAACTAAAAAAATAGAAGGCTTCACACAAAAATCAAATGGATTACAAGTTTTTTAACTTACTCTTTCTTTTCTCATTGCTTTTCTACTGGTAACTTTTTAATTTCAGCATTTCTGCAAGTGACTCCAAAATAAGCAATGTTAAGGTATCCTTGTAACCATAAACTCATGCTCAATCCACTTTAAACAAAGGATAAATAAGATACCACATTTTTGAGGTAAAGTTCTTTGCAGGATATAGAGTTGTGGGTTTTGGTTGGTTTTTTATATCTTTGGACTACAAAGACACAAACTCATTGATAGGAAAAGTTTCATTCCTGTACAGATTTTAAGGTGTGCATTTCAGAAAAAATATGATTCTAAAGATTTCATTGCTTAGCCAAGTCAATTCAAATGACCAGAAATAAATTGGAGTGGGGTTTTTTTTTGTCATTTTGTTTGTGTGGGGGGTTGTTTTGTTGTTTTTTTTCTTTTTAATAGCCTAGTATTACAGTTCAATTTTTCATAGATTCAAAATTTTTCTGCTGGCCTTTACCATATCAGTTTTACTATACAAGTCTTATAAAAATTTATTAAAATATTTCTCAAAGATATTTAATGATTATTTCAAGAAGTGTTTACTACTGGCAATACAATGCAGCTGATTCTTCATCTTTCTCCTTCTCCAGTTATCTGCTTTCATGCTAAGTTCTGACAAACAAACAGTAAAACATGACAAAGTACTTTTGTAAACTTATACCCTACTGCTCATATGTTTAAGTGAGTACTTAGGAGGGAAGTAAAAGCAACCTCAGTCACTACAGCACATATCTGGTTTATTCTAGTCCCCATTTCTGGTCGTAATGTTGCTCACATGGTGTGTCATTTTAATTCCTGTAATTATGGCAGAAAAAGATTTCCAAATTTGAATGTTGTGTATATTCTTGAACTGATACATGTGTATGATATTAAAATGATCTTTCTCTTATTGTGCAGTTTTGATTGGACAGCTAGTCCACTTTTTCTCCTATATGCTACTATAATAAGCCTATAAACAATGCAGGAGTCAAGTGACTGCCCAATCAAAGTATAAAATATTGAAAAGGTCAAAAGAGTGCAGCTCACTACTAAGATGTATTGAATATAAATTAGGTATTAAGCTCCTGATACCTCATTCCCTTGACTGAGTAGTAATGAGAATGGAAAATGGCAGAAAATTAATCCCTTCTCATTAAAAAGCTTGTGATGAGAATGTGGAACTTAGTAGAAATGTAACCTGTTCTCATTACAGTCTTCGGGAAAGGATCTCTGTGGTCTTCAGATGTCATTGCAGTGAAGATTCCCTCCCTAATAAAATAGTACAGGCAATATGGTTACATTACATACAACTCTCTTGCATAATAAGTCTTCTGCACTGTAACTTTGTCCTAAAGTGGCATAACCTTTTTCATTCATTGACACTGGAATTCCTGCTATATCTACACTTTATATTAATGGGAGTATACATCCATGTCAGCTGTGGTTTCAGTGCTGCCTAAACCAGCTATATGCCCTCATCCCACTGAATTTCAGTGTAATATCCTGAGTCTTTTGCAAAGTCTAGCTAAAGTCAAGAGTAGCTTAAAAGAAGTATCCTGATAATGATTTTCCAAATAAAAATGTGTATACATAGGTTAATAAGTGCAGATTATCTAGGGAATAAGTACCAGGAATGTGCTTAAACACCTACCCACAGAGAATTTTTTGACAGAAAAGGACCCATAGATTTCTATTCTCCACAGAATTGCCCAAAACATATAATTTATAACAGTGAATTTTACATGCTCCTTGACTTTGAAGTGTATCCAGACTTTTTCTGTAGCAGTATTTAGGAATAATGAAAATCAAATAAAATACTGAAAAAGAAGGTATAAAATAAAGTATTTTGATGGCAATCTATAAGTTAATGTTCATTTTGATTCTCACTAACTGAACACTGCAATCAAGATAGTAATAAACAAGTGTATTTTTGATACTGAAAAATACATGGCAAAGCTGTTTGGTTGTGAAATCTGGAGGGGGAAAAATGCACAGTATTCAATTAGGTTCCCAGAATTACTTTTACTTTGTGACAATGCTGGAATACATTTTTCCTGGTAGGAAGAGTGACTCCTGCACACTGGCTCAGTGCAGGTGGCCCAGGTCTGCAGGTGATCGGTAGGATTCTGCTCACTACTCCCACCCCAGGGTCCTCAAGGCAAGTGCTATTATTTAGGCAGTGAGGCATCTCTGTCAGGTTTTTCTCATTGCTATACTGGGAATGAAATCCCCGATACCGTGAGAAAGGGTTGTGCCGTGTGGAGGGTGTTAATAAGAGAGAAGGACTTCTCTAGCAGAAAAAAAAATTCCCAGCCCACTCATCTGCATACACATACATGCCCATTCATGCGTATTTTTACAGGGCTATAAAAACTCACATGCTGAACAGAGACAGCCAAACTGAAGGTCTTTCCATAGAAGCCCCAGCCCACTTGGCACAGTGGAAAATGGTAGCACTCCACACTACGGTTTCTCCAAATACTCTTGAGAGCTGCAGGTAACACAGGCAACCCAGGAAAATTATCTGTAACTTAGAGCAACAACCTGGCCTGTCTAAATCATGCTGGCAGCAGTTCTGGTTCTTGAAACACTCTACTGCTGGAAAAGTAGAAAAGGGCTCATCTCAACCCTTCTGATCTGGCTGCACCAGTGTGTGAAATGACTCCTACTATCAACATAAATGTATGTTCACAACATTGTTGGTATGTATTTACAAATACACATAGGTACTCATAGACGCACACATTCATATGTGCCTTCTTGATCTTTTGAGGTCCCTTCCAACCACTAACATTCTGTGATTTCCCAGTGCTTGTGTCTCTTGCTCTCTCTGTAGAGATAGATTGATGGACAAATTAGATAGATGCATTTTTTCTTCCTCTGAAAATGGTCGTGAAAATCTCCATTTTCAATTTGACATTTCTCACAAAACTATTGCTCACTTCTACACGCAATCTGTTCTTCTTAATTTTTTTTCATACTATTATTTTATTGAGATTTTGTGGCAATGCCTTTAGTAAAACATTTTAAGATATGCCAGTTAGTTTCATGTCAGCATCTGTGAAAAAAATAACTTTGACATTTAAGTAATTGTTGCCTAGGAAGAAAGAATTGTACCGAAGATCCAAAAGGAACGTGGTATACTGCAAATTTCCCTTTTGCGCTGTGGGACTGAAAGGAACACTGCCTCAATAAAGCCAAATTCTGTCCAATGGCCCTGTGCAGCCTACAGGGATATGTAACTTAGGGCAAATCAGTGCCACTAGCACACAATCAGCCTGGGAGAACCAACAGGTATACAGACCCCTAAGACCAATACTGTAGATACCTTAATGTCCATAAATTTTGCAAGACTTTGCCAAAGAGACACCCTTATTTGCAGCACATTTCCGTGTTCGTACAAGACTCAGTATCAGAAAGATAGCTGCTCTTTAGCTGTCTACCAGTTTCTCATCTTGCAAAGGCTACATCCTTTCACATGTTTTGCTAAATGTCCACAGGAAACATTCCTAAATACATAATTTCCTTTTTATCTTTATTTTTCTTGAGGATTAAATGGCAGGTTTAGAGCATCCTATGATTTGCACCTGTGTGATTTTGAAGCTTCTCTTCAAACACTCTATTTCCAAAGTATATATTTTAAAATTAATCATACTTTTGAATTACTTTTATTGTTTTTGTCATGTAGACCATCTGAGAACTCATCTGTAGAACCAAAAATTTTTGATATAATTTAGTATCAAGAGGTAGCTGCCAAAAGTGACTTATCCACATAAGTTCATCTGGCCAGTCAAGGCCTTGCTGGGTGGGAGGGAAGAATAGCTCATTTCATTGTCTAATTTCCACACCCATAATCACAGTTCACAAGTGTTAGTCCTCTCCATTGCATCATCTGTCTCTACAGTATCATATCCTGTGTTTACTTCAAGAGGCACCTTGTTTTCTCTTTCCTTCTGAATTACCACATTCTTGAGAATCCAAGGTGTCCAAATCTGCATGGACAATGGGAGTTGTTAAAAGGTTGTCCAGTCTTTGAAAGTTCAGCATTACAGTTGTGCCCTTCACCCATTAACTCACTTGTGCAAAATTGATTGAGCATCCTTCTCTGGAGTCGTGTGGTCAACAACTCCAAAAAATGACCTTGTTGTTTGAAAAATACAGATCCATAATTCAATGCTCTTTACAACCATAGTTCCTGACCCAACCGTGTGAAATATTGACAGCAGTAGGAGCACTATATTGCTTTTGAGTGATTGCAGAAGCTTTAGATCCTCCTTCCTGAATCAAAAATGGAATAGGTGATTCATGCTTATTTGGCTACTGTAGAAGTATTTTTAAGTATATTAACAAATCCACGGTTGTTTAAAGAAGAAAAATGTTCTGTATCGGATTAGACTCTATTAAATGAGGATGATTTCTGTATGCCTGCTTGCTGACACTAGTAGCTATTCAAGACATACTGCACTAGGAGTTGCCTTAATGTATAATATTATTGGGGGTGTCCCAAAGAATACAGTGATGAAAAAGTCCTTCCAGCTACTTGCAGTAGTGCTCCTTGGGAAGAGGAAGTAGAAAAGCTGGTAGACTGAACGGCATTTGTCAACAAATGACTTGCAATTTTCTTGACTTTAAACATGGTATAACTCCATCCTTCCTCAGCAAGACATGCTTCCCTAAGCAGCAGCTTTTAAACATGTGGTTAATGATGGATAGAGAGTTACAAACACCTTTGTGAACACTGGTAGTTTTAAGCATGAAAGTATATATTCTTTTTTTCCAAACTGATCCTACAAATCAGTTGAACATACCTAAAATGCAGACCCTCAAGGGCAGCACAATCCTTTTCAGATCTGCAGTAAAGCAAGGATGACGTCCAGATCTTCATCACCAACACCAAAGCAAAGTTATTATAAACAAAATGGAAATCCATAAATGTACAGTGTGAATAAATTACTCCATGTGCCTCCTCTGAACAGAAATCTTAAGCAAGTGAACGTTATTGAATTGCTCTTCTTGACATATTTAAAAAGAATATGATGAAATTCTATTTTGGGCACTAGTCTAAACATACATTTACACCACTATAATGAAATAGGCATTCTTTGAACATTCGCCCATTATCTCTTACAAATTAGTCTATGATATACAGGGACAAAAGCTGATATTATTATAAAAACAATTCTTATATGAAGAAACTGACCTTCTTGAGAAAATGTGAATTATTTTCCTTCTTCTGTGAAAAGTGTTAAGTGAACCTGCTGTACTCAGGTGAGCAACTTGACAAGAAAAGAATAGGAGGGGGTGGAGAAAAAGGCAAACCATGACTATGCCACTCCCTCACTTCTGATCATCCCCCTTATTGCTGATTAGTACTAACTAGTGGAAAATTACTCTCCAATCTCAGAACTGAGACCTTTTATTCTATAAACTGTTGTATAACACAACTATATATTTGACTAAAAAAAATCATTTTATGCCATTAAATTGTTGTTGACTAAGCGAAACTAAGAATAAAGCATGGACCAAATGAGGATCCTTAGGTGTTTGGCTGAAGACAGCATTAGCTTCTCTCAGGCTACTAATTCCTACTGTGAAAGAGGTCAGTACAACAGCATTAGTAAAACATCAAAATTTGTCAGCCTCCTATTTTGTCTGCACAGTCCAAAATCAAAGAAAAGTGTGCAACATTTGTGAAGGAACTTCTTCAGGCAGCATGAAAAGTTTGGCTGATGAAAGAAGGGTGGGGTGGAAACAAAGATGAAAGTATTTGAAATGGAAAAGAAACTTGTTGATAACTTTATTTTCATCTTCAGGGTCAAATTCTCATGTCTAGGAGTGAATGGGTTCATCTGAAGGAAAAGTCTGAGCATATAAATAATATTTTGACTCAGTTTAGATTCTACATGTTGACAAAGTATCTCCTTCCTATTCTTGTGGTATCACATTTCTATCTGGCTACTTGTGGATCAAATAAAAAAGGTCACTTGCATTGGTCAAGAGGTCTGTCATATTCTCAGGAGACAAAAAGGATCTGAAATTGTTCTTTATAAAACTACCTCTTAATACACAGAAACACACAGTGAGAGCAGAATATAATTTAGCAGTTCTTGCTTTTTATGCTATGCAGAGTGTCAGTGCACTGTCGTGCCAAATGAGTTGGAAATTCTTATTATAATTCTTGGAATTACAATAAAACCCACACCTTCATGAGTGTGCAGTGCAAAGCCTATTTGGCCTGATTTTTTTTTTTAAATGTGCCACATAATTTTAGCTCAGCTTTCAAGTAATGCACCTGTTTCAGTTACACAACGATCATTCTCTTAGAAAGAGTTTATTTAAGCCATACTGCCACTTAGATATCTTTCATGGATCTCTTACAAACAGTCAATTAACTAAAACAGATACAGACTGGTGAGGTAATTGGCCTGGTGAGAGAGGCTTCATATTTCTGGATTCCAGCTCTCCCCAGATTTTTCCATATGACCTCAGCAAATAACAGACTCTCAAACTTCCTCCCTGTTGGATAACACTTCCTTTTTCTGTTTACTCTCCTAAAACTGAGCAGTGATGGATGTGCATTGCCTGGTGTGGGCCAAGATGTGGAGTTATGGCCCCATCTGCTCTTCCACATGCATAAGAGCTTCCTGAAGGTCTTGTCCAACAGTCTAGACAAGATTGCTAGCATGCTTCCTGCCACATCTCTGGCTGTTGACTGGTCTTTGTGTCTTTTATTTCAGTTGACTCATAGAAAGGCACATTACTAAGCCTGCTTTGCAGAAAGAGTTGTATTATTTGCATCAACCCATGTTTTAATCCTTTCTTTATATAAATAGAAGCAAAGAATCTATATTGCCTGCACCCCTGGAAGCATTCTTAGAGCAAATTTTGGAAATTTAGATTAAAAGAAAAAGATGTCATATTAAAAAGTGAGCCTACAGCTAACAGCCTTTACCTACGACATGTGACTTTTGCAGACACAAAGTTCAGTGACAATAGAACACAGCACTACAACATTTGTTTCTTTAGGGGGTTGCAGTGCATAACATGAACAGGTCATCCAAAGAAAGCCCTGCTACAGGAATTCTTTACTATTATTATTATTGTTATTGCTGTGACTCTGTAATGATTGCTTTACTGCTGTATATTTCGTGCTCTGACTCCCAGGTACAGAAATGACAAAATACTTCAACAGATGAAAGGTTGTCCTTAGGGTATTTCCAGCTCAGTAAGAAGTGGGAAGTACAAGACATTTCACAAGAAAGCCTGTCTTTTAGCAATTTGTAGCTGTATTGTGCACAGCCTGAAACTTTTGAGCAGCATCTTTAGGGCACTCTCCTTTTGTCTGTCCTGAGTATACCTCCTTCTTCGTCATCCTCCTTCTTTCGTCTTTTTCTTCTTCATCTTCTTTCTTCTTTAAACAAGGGTAGCTGCAGGCTGCTTCTCTTGTTTCACTAGGGCTTTAGACTTCACTATTAGGTCAGGTCTGTGAAATTTCCTGTTATGTTAAAAAACCTGAAACGAATCCTAGTTCCCTTGTGGTCCATGAGAATTTTGCCTTTGACTTCAACAGGCCGGAATCATCTGGGGGTGCTTTATGCAAAAATCCAAAGCGAAGGCTTCCTTTTCCTTCCCGCTTAACTCTTTCCTTAAAGACACTGAAGTGGTTGTCATTTTTGGCCCTTGGATATATAACTACATAGCTCTACAATGTAGACTCTCACACATATGTTTATCAATTCACTTCACTGAAGGGGGTGAAGGTCATCAGCTACAGACGACAGAGACTTACTTAAGGTCAGTATAGTGACTGCTAACAGGAAAAGGAGCTAAGCTCATGCTTATTTCAAGGCCAGCAACTTACCCTTACAAGCTAGACTAGTAGCCTGAGGTTTATTTACTAAGGTTTTTTTCTCTTGTGTTAATTTAGTTTCTGAAAAACTACTTGGGTGTTACGCTCAGAAACAAAAGTCAAACTGCTACATCTGTGTCCAATTCTCATGAAAAATGGTGAGGTTTTGGGGGTAGGACCTCACATTACAATAATAAAAGGCTATACCTGTCTAAATCTCACTCAAATATTGGGACCAGAATTGAACTCAAGAAGTGATAACTAGCAATATTTTGTCACATGTAATTAATGCAGGAACACCTTTAATAACACTCAGTCTGAAGTTTCTATGTGGCTCAGAAGCAGGTCAATGCCTCGATTAAATTGAGGTGTCTAAACAGCACAGCAAAAAAATGCTGCTGTGATACATCCTGTGTCTAGTGGAAGGTCTTAATCTTGAAAAATGAGGGATTGCTTTGGTAAGAGATCCTGAGAAGTTGAGTATCTGTGGATTGAGCAACATCAGAAGCTTTGTAGGTGCTAGACCTAACTATAGCTAACACCAGGACTGGGAGTTGAATAATCATTTCAACATGGTTCTGTGACCACACTAATAAGCACTAGCAGGAAGTATGCTTTGCATCTTTCTGATAGCAGTGAGCAATAAGACTCTGCACAGAGCTGCCTTGTGCCACGTCAGCTCTGCACTTCTCTCTCCTCCACCTTTCACTATGTGGTGAAAAAAAAATCTACTGGAGATGTTGGGGCTTTTATTTTTTTCAGTCTAATGCTGCAGAGCAAAAGAGGATCTCATAGTTTAAACATGTATAAGGATTTGAAGGAGTTCTGCTCCTTTTGCAGTTTCTGTGTCACTCCAGAAATGCTTAAGGACAAGAAGGAGCAACCATGTTACTTCCGGTTTATTTTTTTATTGAATTTATATCCAATGAATGATACCAGTATGTTTTTTATTGGTTTCTATGAATTTTGTAGTACAGAAGAATTAATGAATTTTGGAGCATAAGGTAAGCATTGACAGAAGTACAAAAGAGTAAGTGGCAGCATGGCTATAACATTAAGAACAATAATTTACAGTATTGATTGACTGTTGCACTGACTCATCACTGCTATGCTAGCTGCATATGGTATATTGCTGCTAATATCGGACTATCCTATATTCCTATGAGTACCTAACAATAATGCAACGCTATACAGAAACATTAAGAAAAAATAAAAAGTAAGCACACATATATTATGGATACAGATATAGATTTTATATTAAGGGTGAGCTAAAAGGTCAAATTTTGCCATTGGCTGTTCACCTGCAACAACCACAGAGAGCAAAGAAGCTGCAGAGCTGAGATTGCTGAATCTCATAATAATCACAATTTAGCTTGCTTATCTGTACGTAACATTTTATATTGTTGTAACACTTTCAGCCTGCACATTTCCACCCATAAACAAGTAAGGCAGTCTGAGTGCCAAACTTAATTTCTTAAATCCTCACCTAAGCATGCAATTGTGGGACCTGTTTTTCACAACTGTGAAGCAAAAGCCACCCCTATTCATTTTAATAAGACATCAGGATACTTACAGAAAAAAAAACTGTGACAAAAGAAAACCTACGAAGAAATATTGATAATTGCATATTCTTAGATGCAGTCATACAAATCCTTAAAAAATTCTGAA
Source organism: Apaloderma vittatum (assembly GCF_000703405.1). Taxonomy (NCBI): domain Eukaryota; kingdom Metazoa; phylum Chordata; class Aves; order Trogoniformes; family Trogonidae; genus Apaloderma; species Apaloderma vittatum. The sequence continues at coordinate 32,593 of NW_009730767.1, forward strand.
GTCCCTTTGGTTTTCCTGGTTGGATGACAACTTTGTGTCCTTTAAATCATAAGCAACAGCATATACCCCATGGTAAGCAGACCCTGTTGTATAACCAGCAGGCAAGGAGAGACTGGATGTAACACAACACAAAGTAGTCTGCTTTACAATGCTGTGGATTCCCTCTGGGCTTGGAGAAACCAGAGAGAAACAATATGGTAGGCATGAGTAAGTTCCTTACACTTCAGAGACAGATGAAGAAAAACCAAAGGAGCACCTAGGAGAGACTGAGATACTAAAATTCCTGTCTGTTCTTGCTAGTAAACTCATATTTACATTTGCTTGGTATCCTAATTCTCTTTGAATAGCATTACTAAAATATTGCAACAAAAAAATCTTACTGGCTGACAAAGCTTCCAATTTCACTTGGGAAAAGTCAAGACCAGGTGCAGTATGAAACTGATTTAATGACTCTGTAATGGACAAAGATTAGATTGTCCATGCTGATTTAAGCATGATTAAGCAAACATTTCTGATACTATGGACTTACAAAGTCTTAAAGAAGTGCCTTCATACCTATAGGAGAACAAATTATCTTACACTCTTGTGAATCCTGCCTTCAATTTTTAGAAACACCTTGGAGTGGGGTTGGGGAAAAAGACACAGCAGTGCAAAAAGCTTCTTGTGCAGATTTTTACAGCTTTCCTTCCACAGAAAAGTTAAAACAATGTAATTACATCAATGCACACCACTACTGTATTAACTATGCTACATGCTTTTGCAGCTCAAGGAAATCATCAAGTCTGATCTGTGGTACCACTAGTGTATACAGTGTACTATGTCTTTTTTGAGCCTTCAGCAGTTCTGGTGCTTACTTGGTGACTGAGATTGAATCACCAACAAGAGGAAGCTGTTTAAAACTCAAGAATTACAAATAAGGGCAGGCATATACCATAAGCTGGTGAACAAAGGAGAAGGAAACACTGAAAATATTAATTAACTTTTTCTATTTTAAAATCTCAAGTCTTCAGCTATTTTTTCTTTACTTTAATAGTAAGGAGTTCTGTGTATGTCTCTGACTGCAAAATAAGGGATTTTTCAGTCTTACTGCCAATGCAGGAATTACACATGGCAGTACAATATTCAGAGATGTAGTTGCAAGAAATGTCAAAACCAAGCACACTTGTGTGAACAACTTTTATGTACTGTTAAAGACACGCAGTTGTGATTTTTGTACACACATATGGCAGGCTGGAATATTACAGTTATATATAATATACTGTAATGGCATCGTAGTTGCTGATTTTTAAAATAATTGCAATTAAACTCAAAATAGTTGTGAGAAATTAAGGGACAGAATGGGAAGTACTAGCACCAGGTTATATTGGTAGGAAACCAAACACTGCACCATGCAAAATAATAAGAAAAAAATTCCCCCACCTGGAAATGTGTTTATGCTTCGTTTGGACTTTGCAATTAAACCACTTCATGTGTTTTTTCTGACCACTTAATACCACTCTGCATCTAGACGTTTAGAAGTAAACAGAGTTCTGATATCTGCCTCTTGCATTATCTCTTTCCCAGCATTTTATGACAGGATGAATATTTTCAGACTCTGTCTCATTCTCACAATGTGAAGAGCTTTGTGAACAGTTTTTCAAGTAACATTTAAATGAACAGAGCTCTAATGATTTCATTAACATAACAGCTGTTCACAGATTTAACTGTAACTGAGCCACTGTATGGACATGTTAGTGATGTTTAACAAAGTTCGTTAACCCTGAATGTGTTTATTTATCACTGCCTGACTGAAATTTTAATGCAAGAAAAGCACAAGACTCGTGCTTACCTGTAAATGTGGTAATTTTTATATGTAAACATTTTCAGAGATCTTAGTATATATTTTTTTAGAAAAAATATCTTTGAAGAAAATTGGACAGTACTGCCCATAAGTCTTTGAACACACTCTTTGTAACAACATATGAACATTTAATGGAAGTGAGGAACATGATCAGTAAAATTACCTTAACTTTATTTATCAAGTGATAATAATGATGTTGGCTTCTATTTTATTAATAGGCAGATTTTAGTCATTCATTCACTCATTCTCATATTTTATGAATATCAAGAGGGGTGACTAAATTGAAGAAAATCTTACAAAGAAATCCATCAAGTTGTGTAAAAGAGCATCACCATTTTATGATTCAAATTGGTTTTTTTATATTTGGGGTAAAAGTCATATCAACCATGGTAAAAATGTGGCTCAGTATTACTGCAGTAGTTCTAACTAAAGAGTAGATAAGAACTTCAAGGATTTAAATTGCTTCAGATACACTTTGCATTATAATTGCTTAGAGAGGAGCCTGGCAGAAGCGTCACTCCTATTCTGTGTTGCTTTTTTTTACCTAACATAGGAATAAACAGTTCCAGATTGGACCAGTTTCTAGTAATCGTTCCTCCACAAATACTCTCATTCAAGATCTTTAGAAATGCTCTAGAAACAAGCTTTAATAGACACAAGACGGTTAAATAACATAAGGGTAGCCCCTGATAGCATGACCATCCTGAGGTCCATATTACTTTCTTTCAGTAAAGTCAAAATACACTATTTGATATTTCCTTTCCTGTAACAGAAAGACTAATCTTTACAATTTTAGAATTTTTAATCATTTTCTAGAGCCTCCTTTCAATTGTCTCCTGCTGGGAGACCATATTTCTTTCCTAATTGGGTATGAATCAAATTACTAAGAGAAAAAGTAGCCATAAAATAGGCATTTCAAACCACAGAAATTTTGGCACACGTTTTCTGGATTTTATCCTTTTCAAACGGGTCTCTGGACCCACTACAGCGGCTGCTGTGTATCAGTCTACTTCAGCTGCTGGCTGTAATACACCACCTCTTGCTGTGCTACATCCTTGCTGAGCAAGCTGGGAACACATTGAAAGGGGCTCGTGTCCCTCCCTCAGTGACTGTGCGCACTGCAGCACTTTAATAGCTTTTGCCATCCTCTCACTACACCGTCCCTTCATCCCTAAGTGTCCACTCTAACTCCTTTCCTTCTGCAGTCATTTGGGACTCCTTATTTCACAAAATCCTGCTGATACTATTGGCCTGCAGTCAATAGGAGAAGAAAACACTCTCATTTTCCCCTTTCTGTGCGATTCCTTTTGAAGTTCACTTCGTAAGTGCTTGTCACAGTAAGGTATTCTTTTTCTCTTTGGAGTTTAGAATCAGATTTTTTCATTCATACGTGGGATAGATGCGTGTTTAAACTAGCTAAAGCACTCTTCTAAATTCCAGCTGGCTTTAATATAATTTTATCAATTTGGCACCTATATTTCCCACATCTTTTCATCACACCTTCACAAGACATTCCTTCATGTTCAAGCTATTGGCAAGAGTCATGCACTTTTGTCTGCAGGGTGGCATGGATGAATGAAGCTAATACTCTGCAATCTGTGCAAAGAGAGCCTCGGCAACTAGGGAAGAAAATAGAACTCATCAGCTTCTTGTAGCATGACGTGCCATTGCAAACTACTTAATTTGTATGCAGTAGGCAAATCCATTTCTGAAAATCTCAGATAGAAGTTCGATATGCTTACTATTCTAGATGTCACTAATCCAAGTGACCCAAGTAGCCAAATCCTGTCCTGCAGCTAACACTCCTGGTCCTCCTGACATTGCTACCGTGAGCATGGCTGGGAGGGACTTGCAGCCCTGTAGCCTCATACAGCAGTATTGCTGTGTCTAGGAACAGGCCACTGACACTAAAAGTCCTCACGGCTGAGACCCCTCAACCGTACTTTGTCCAAACTTGGGGTTTTTTGCCTGCATGGAAATTTGTTTTGGCATATTTAAATACAACAGTAATTTCTCCAATGATCAGGCGGCTATGCGTAGTTTATTTTATTTCTTATATTTTTATCGTGTGACCGTAGTTTTTATATACATAGTAGTAGGAAACAGCTAATGTATGTAAATTAGAATATTCAAAACTGCAATATAAGGATGCAATGTAGAGAAACACAGACTTGGTGTGACAGCAGAGACCTTGAAAGGCAAGACAAGGGATGCAGTTTAGGGGAGAGTGGGCACAGGTTGGTAAGAGACAGGATGACATTAAAGTCTCCAGAGCCAAAAACAACTCACCAAAGGGCAGATAAAGAAATGCAACCACAAGAGCTGTGTAAAACCCGTTTCTGCGTAACAAAGCAAATAATGAACAAGTATTCAACATACCTAAAACACGCTATATATAGATTTCCAGACCAAGGAAGACCAGGGTGTAAAGCCTGTTAGAAAACATACAAAGCTAGCCCCAAGTAGAATCTAGAGTGAGGAAAAATGTGCCATTGTGATCAGTTTCACACTTTTTTTCTGGTAAAAAAGAGCAAGAGACCCCATCAGCAGCATCACTATCATCCTGGTGAAGAGTCTGCGGTGCTGCCTCCTCCCTGTAAATCCCCTTTTCCACCTCCAGCCAGACTGAAGTCATTCACCTTAGGACTGAGAGCATTCACTTGGGGACTGAGAGGTCTCTGGATTGATGAGTGTAACAACAGAGAAAATGGGTAGGTACTAGAACGTGTAAATGTAACATTAATTGTGTCATTCTTACTTATTGTTGTTAAGCCTTTTTCCCTAATAGTTTCTCCTCTTTAGTTTCTTTGAGTTTACTTTGAGTATAGCTTTGAACTAGCAAATACCATGTTGCAGCAATTCAAGTAATCACACTGCTTTGGTACTTGGATCAGTGGAAATAATTTCACTCAGTGCAGAAGCAGAAAATCTCTTCAATGACCTCTGTCTGCTGTATACATCATTAGAGTCTTTGAAGACCACATACATGTATAAGTAAATATGGCAAAACTGCTTTTTTTACCATGTTCATGACACCCTTTTCCCATGGTTCTTGAATCCTTACAGGAGTATGTCTCATAAATAGTACAACTTGCATCATCAGATGTTGAAATTAGAGCAGGACAGTCAACTATAATGATATGGGAGTATTTACTAGGGAAAGATCTACTCTGATGTTCAATATAATGCACAGCAAAAAAGGACAACTTTATTATTGGTCACCCAGTCTGGCATTATCTTCTCACTCTTCCAGCCTCCTTAGCAGCAGAGCTCAGAAGCAATCTTATGGTTCCCCCAGTCACAACTCACACAAAAATTAATCATTCCGTTGAGTGTGACACTGCTCATCTGATGCCTTTTTACTTCAGTTAGGGAGACTTTCTAACTGCAGATATAAATAAGAATCAGCAATCTCAAATTAAAAACATCTGCAGAATATACCAAATATTTGTAAAAAAAGATAATTGGTAATTTTGTTCAGCTCTACCTTCAAGAAATAAATTAACCTGGATTCTGTATGTACTAAAGCAATCAACATTCTTTACAAACAGGCCCAACAACAGAACACTGTAATTAGTCAGCGTGGGTACAGCTTTGATTTATAATGAACTGTGAAATAAAATACTTTATATACACAAACACAAAACATTTTGCATACTTAAAGTGACTTGATCTTTAAATTTCAATTTACTGCTTCTGAACAAGTGGCTCAAGTCTTTGACTGAAGGAATTGTTAATACTCAGAAAATTTTGCTTACTTTCACTAGCTTACTTGAAGTAACCAATAAATGTTGCTTGCTTTCATTAACTCATGAAGACTACTACAAAAATACTGGTGGGAAGTGTATTTATTTTATCATTTTGATAATATTTCAAAACTACTTACAAGTTGGAAGTATCTGGCCTCGTATTTATTTTTTTACCAATTTCTTACATCAAATTACAGAGGATTCTTTGAATTTTACTAGTTTATTAGACTCAAAATTTTTTATGGGCAAAAGGAACATACCAAATAATCATACTGTCTAATTAAATCCTAACAGGCCAATCAGAGAATTGCTACTAGAGTCATTACAGTGACCCTAATACTTCAAGTAAAATATAGTTAAAATGACAGACGTGTACCCAAATCCTATAGCACCTACTGCCTTTTTTTGCCATTATACCCACCCTTCCACTGCTCCTTTGGCTTCTCAGTCAATCAATGGCTTTAGGTGGAGCAAACTGACAGGTGTCCCATGACCTCTGCTGGGAGAAGTATGACACTGGGGATTTCTTCCTATAATGGTGTCATTTCTATGTGCTTACTAATATGCTCTACACTATGATCTTTCTTCAGTGGTTTACAACTCCACTTTACAACCAAATTTACTGTATATGATATTGGATGCTTGTTCATTTTATTTCCTTAGTTATGCCTGAAGTTGTTTTAGCCAGCTCCCAAGCTTACCTTTCTTTGATAGGTCATAATCGTATTAACTCAGTTGTTTGCAGCCTTGAGTCTCCCACACCCTCCTGTGCCTGTGTTACCAACTCATGCTTATACTTCTCTGTGCAGCATTTGAATTTGGGATCATGGATAGTTCATTTCCACAGAATACTATCACAACCTGTTAGTTAGACATCTATTTATATAAAAAAATCATGCATGCTTGTATGTGTTTAGAATCATAGAATCATAGAATGGCATAGGCTGGAAGGGACCTTAGAGATCATCTAGTCCAACCTCCCTGGTTTTATATCACATACACGCTGTAGAATTGCACAAAAGCTTAAACACAGAAGGTAACTATAGCCTTGTTATTATAATTGTTTTTAGTTACACAAGATAAGACATGGCTCCAGAAAGGCCAAGAGAAGTCCAAATATAGTCCAACAAGCACTGAAACATGTGTCGTGAGCTTAAAGCACAGCCTGTGGTCTGTTACTAGTGATGACAATGTAGTATTTGCTGTAATACAAGGTTATAAATACTTTAAAGAAACACACAAAAAATAATTATGGGCAGTAGTTAGGCCATTTTAGAAATAAAGGCTGTTTATAGAGTTATAAAGCATAGCTTTCCAATAACAAAAAGAAGAGCTGCGTGTGAATAAGAGAAGAACACAAGGACAGATTAATAGTCTAAGCCAACAGCCACTGATTAGAGCTGGGCTTGTATTAGGATGGAAGAACATGGAATACGAATACTTTCCACTGATGGAAAAGAATAGAGTAAATGCTTTCTTCCTGCCACTAGAGACAGAATAAAACATAACAGGGCTCATCTAAGAAAAGAAGCTAGATTAGCATTTAGATACATATATATATTTAGCTAATATATATACACACACATAGTTTTCATAACAAAAGATGGGAAGTGGAATAAATTGCCTGAGATAGTTGTAGAATACCATTCCTGGGTTGAGCAGCAGGCCAGAACAGGCTGGAGAAACCTAACTGAATACAGCACAGGACAATCCTCCTCAGACTTGGAGGGTGGACTTAACAATCTCTGCGAATCTTCCTAGGTTTTCTCTCCTTAATTCCTCAGGTAGACTCTGGTGAACCCAAAAAGTACAATAAAGTTAAAAATAATTCTGGGGGAAAAAAAAAAGGTAGTTGGGAACCTGCAGTACAGCCCAGGTGCCTCAGATTTCAGGAAAGGAAAAGGGTAATCTGCTGGTGCCACCAAAAATACAATGTTCCACTGTAAAGAGACTACAAAGTCTTTGGTTAGTATTACACATTTCCTCAGATGTATTGACCAAATGGGTGAGCATTCTTGCTGTATTCAGAATTGAGCAGGGTTTAAGCAGTAGCAACACAAAAGTTCTCTACTCTATGTGGTTCTTCACTACAGCTCTGCATAATCACCATATGCACAGTTCTTATTTCACCAGCAGTGCATTACTTCTGGTATCAGCACTGATTCCAATGGATATATTTTTGGCACCCTCTAAGCAGATCCTGTGATTTTAAGCATGCATAAATATTGTCTCCTCTGAAATAAAATTTGCACTACTTTACTAGCAAATAAATTTTTATCATGAAAATGCATTGCTGCAAACTTTATGTTGATTTATGTGAATCCTCCACTGTCACCCATAAACAAATACAAATTGGATGTTTAGTGGACAGATGCTTAAAGGATTTGTTTTCTCGATGAATTCTTGAAAATATATTGACTGAAATCATGTTTTCCAGTGAACAATTACGTTCAAAATATAATTAAGTTACAAATGTATAGAAGGTTTATTTTTTCCTAAGGAAATTGATACTAATAAACTACCATAGATAAGTAAGTACATACATAAACATCTGCTTATTCCAGGCAGGAACAAACATCTACTCTTCACTCTGAAAAATAAATCTAGAAAATCTAAGGTTAAGAAAGTCAAATTAAAGCATGTCGTGTTATGTACTAGTGTTATAACACAACATGCTGAACCATGGCATGCCTCTGAAATTCCAGAGAGTTTCTTTTGTTTTTCTGTATATCACATGGTTACAGTGTCAAATTTATACTCTAAATATAATTTCAAGAACACCATTACTATGTAAAACTATCCCTCTTCTGTAATGTATTTCGTCCTTAATTAAGGAGAAGGTAGGTTGGAGTTCAGTGGCTAGAAATGCTTACCCCAGGCAGAGGGTGGATGGTTAGCTGCTGACAGTGTCTGTTGGAGCACTTAGTTTATTACTTCAGGTTTTGAATATGATCGCTTCCTTTATGGAAAAGCTGGGTGTGTTAATGTATTCTGCAGTGATGTCAAAAGGCTTAAAGTGGTGATGCTGGTCAAACTAGCTGTGTCACCACATTCAAAGCTTTAAAGTACAGTTACAGCTGGAAAAATTATTATGAAAAATACCATATTCTTACCCAACTGATCTAATCCCCCTATGCACTTGATGTGTATCTGCTTACTTTACTGCCTAAAACAAACGTCTTGTACTGTTAGAAATGCAAAACCAAGACAGGTCTGAAAGATTGCACAGGATTTCACTCTGGCTCTTATATCACCAGCAAACCTGTCAGATGAATTCCAGCTGCAGAATATTTATTACTGATGACAATGTAAGAGAGAGGAAGAACAAATTCCTGGCTGAATTTGCACAGTAGGCATTTTAAAAAATCTTCTTTCGACTCACACATAGGCAAAAAAACCTCAGCTGATCAGGCAGTCATTACAAGACAATAAAGAATATTTATCCCAGTTATTCTGGTTGTGGACATCATTCAGAAATCCAGAAGTGAGGAGCTCAAGTCCTCTGTCAGACAATGAGAAAAACTAGGTGTCACTCCCCGAGAAATAAGGAATATGTACATTTTGTGCGTGTGAGATTTCAAGTTAGGTTTTAATACAGTGTAAAATGGATTATGTGAATTTGCACCACTGTTACTACCCGTCACTTCAACAGTCTTTTTCTGAAGTATCCACAATGTTATGAATGTATACGTTTGAAGTTTCTTAAGTATACCTTCTTTATCAAGATGACTGATGCTTTTCCAGTATACTTAACGGCATTAATTTCTGAAGCTGTTTTTTTTTTTTTAAGACAGTAGAACAGGTTGTGTTCTACCCACTTTCCTACTTCTAATATGCAATTCCTTCTTAGAATCTGTATCAAGCAAAATCACATTGCCATAATACAGACACTTTTATTGGAGTCGGGACTGTCTACTAGTGTTCCCTAGTTATTCCCGCATGGTTAATACCACAGCCAAATAAAATGAAATAAAGGATATGGATGTTGTGTATGCCATCTGCAAATATGTCTGAGGCTGTTCTTACTGCTTCTACAATGCAAGTCTCCATACATGTTCCTGTAGTTTCTTCAAATCTGATGCCTCAATGTACTCACTGAGGCAAAAAACTCAAGATACACATATATACTCTACTTTTAAACTCTCAATATGAAAAAGCAAATTCTTTCCCAGACTGAAGCAATCCACAGATAAGACCCAAGGACTTTGTTATTTCAGCTTTTGCATTTCTGACCAGTACCACTAGATGTATTATGAAATGAGATAGAATGAGAAAGTTGCATAAGACAATGGCTTTTCTTTTTGGGGGGGGCAGAAAAGAAACACTCTTCAGTATCTAAAGTATGAGTTTCTGTTTTAAGAATTTACATGTCAAATTTCGAGCTCAGAAGAAAAATAAAACATACAAAAAATGTTATAGACAGCTGAAAACAAGCCTTAGGAAGAAATGTATGTGTATACTGGTTCTGTGAAGATGTAATTCTACCATTTGGAATTCAGGCTGTGTCTAGCTTAAGGCTGATCTGTTGATCTTTGGAGGCCTCCATGTGATTAGATCTAGCTGCCAGACACCAGCTTTCACACTGTGACCACAAGATTCCAGCATAACGTCTTCTGACTGGAATCAATAAATTTGCTGTGCTGCAGGAGGAGGTTTGTGAATATGCAACACAGAATTTTCACAGGTGCTTATCTGAGAAATGACCCTTTATTGCTTTCAGCACTAAATACGAAATTCATTTCTTTCAGCTCAGTTTTATTTTTATCAATTCTTCACACATGTAAATCCAATATCCCCTTCCCCTTGCACCCCAAAACTATCACTGTTTTTCCCAAATGGTATAAAATAAAAATTATTGCTCATTTTTGTTTTATAGTATTAGGGACACTTTATAAGGATCAGGACTTAGAAAGAATGAAGATTAAAAAAGACACAGAAGTAAAGGCTAGAATCCACAAAATTTAGGTAGAATCATATCATTTCACAATAAATAGCAGAAGAAATACGTAGTTGACAGATATTCAATGGTTTTCATTCCTTCCTCTCCTTGTCCTTCTTTTAGAAGGGATCTTACTTTGCTACTTTCATGTTACAGACAGATAATGTGCAATGTGATACACAAGGGAGCTTCTGTCATTTATCTGTGGAAATCCATTAACACACACTAGACCAAAATTCCAGCAAAAGTTTTGAAAGCCAACTTTTAAAAAGTAAAGACTATTTCTTACTCTCCTAACTAGGGAGTAGGTTTAGGTAGGTTTAGGGAGAGTAGGAGAGTAGCTTTAGGGTAATGTAGAATTTTCTATGTTTGAATATGTGCTAGACACATTAAAAAAAAAACAACACCAAACTAAAATAAAGGATAAATGTTCACACAATTTGATTTGGAAGAAAAACCAAACTCATGCCCAGTAAGTTGGTGTACCTGAGAAATTTGTTCTAAATCCTGTGTACAAGCTACATCACATTTTCTCTCTAAGGTCTCTTTCCATATTTCTGACGCATCTGTCCAATTCTTCAATTTCTCCATGGTACTATTATTTGGATGAAAATGCATAGTTGTTTTGTTGTGGGTATCTTAATTTCTCTTTAGAAATATGTTCTGAGGCTACAGAAGTGCTTATCTGGAAAACATCAGGCAATCTATAGAAAATATCAGGAGAACATTCCCCTGACTTTGATGGTGACACTGAAAGTAACGGGAGTTTCCCCTTCAAAAATCTTTGACAGATGGCTGGTGACACCAGGTGACTCCAGGGTCCTACTGCCTCTGGCAACCATCATATTATTTATTGTTCCTAAAATCCTAAAAAACTTGGCACTTAAAGTGCAAATTACCTTGCCTCTGGATAGAATTAGCAAGGAAAAAAAAATTAAATAAGGTCACTGATTTTTTCTTAAGTTATTGGCATTCTTATGAGCACAGATAAGCTTGTATTCATATTAGCTTATGTTTATATTGTACACATATGCCATCTTAAAAAAGACCCTCGGTACTGGAAAATAAAAGCAAATGACAGACATGCAGTAAAAGTAATCTCTACAGTGTTAATTCAGTCTTTGGATTTTATTACTTGGTCAGATATTTGCACATAACCCCTGACTTGCTCAATACAAGGATGGATTACATTCAGGAAAAAAAGGAGGTGTTCAAAAAATTTGTTACCTTTCTCTGTAAAGTGTGGCCTTAGGTCTTGTATGTACTGCATTATTCAAACTGTCCTCTGAAGCCACTTTTTTAGATTTCTCTGTGGTGCCCATGATGATGTTTCATGAACAGCAATTCATTCACTTTTACAACTGCCTTTGAAGTATGACTGTAATATTATGTTCGTTTTACACTGGGTAGCTAAAGCACCAAGATTAAGAACCATCCCTGGAAGTGTTCAAGGCCAGGTTCTATGGGGCTTTGAGCAACCCAGTCTAGTGGGAGAGATGTGCCCCTGCCCACAGCAGGAGGGTTGGTACTAGATGATCTTCAAGGCCCCTCCCAACCTTAACCATTCTATGAACCACTGATTTGGGGACCTTGCTTTCTGGGATGACTCAGACTTGAGCACTCTGCCTGCTCCACTCTGCTTAGATAACAGCTCCCAAAGACCAGTCCATCAGCACTGACTGCCTTCCCATTCTGGGAACTCCCACCACCAAGTCTCAAAGGCAGGTCATAGAGAAATGGGAAAGGTCATTAGTCAGCACTCTGAAAAATGTGTTTTAAGCAGCTTGCCTAGCATCAGGCAAAAATTCTGCAGCAGTGTTAGGGACAGAAATAGAAAACAGCTTTTCAATGACTTCGCCATGAGGTAACCTTTGTAGCCTTGCCTCACGCATGATACGAGTCCCAGCTTCTGTAAGAAGGAAGTGGGGGGGCCTGAAGGAGCAGCCTCCCTCATATTCCTAGGCACTTGGTTCCCACAGCCCAGTCCCCCCTCTCCAAGACTGAAGTTGGGTCCTGTGGTATAAAAGAGTGCAGAGATGTGTCATTAAGAACATAACGGGAGCTATGCTGGAACAGACCAAAGGTCACTCAGTATCACAGCTGACAATAGTTAGCAGAGGCCGTTTAAAGAAGGAGTGTAAGAAACACATGAAATATGGACTGACGTTACTTTCTGTCTTGCAGCAAGAAGCAGCTTAAGGTTTCCCCTACCCACTTCTTTTTTTTTTAGTTTTCCCAATTTTTTTAAGCCAGAAGTTGCATCCAGGCTCTTGCATTTAAGAGTCATCAATGAAAATTAATGAAATAAAGTTAATTTATTTCTGAACCTTTTCTTGCTTTTTTCCCCTGCATGATAGCTCACAGGAAAAAATTTCACTGCTGAGGACTGCAACAAATATATTTATCCAAAACAGCCTACAGTCCTGTTTAGGACACTCTCCTTGCAGGGTGGGTCTATGCATTAGAAACCTGAATCCTACACATTAAAGGATGAGTGCTTTAACCCAAATATACAAACCAACATATCAATTGCTGTGTAACCCAAAACAGTGAACATGTCAGGTAAGCTTTTTGAAGGCTTGGACACTTCCAGCATCTCAATTCACATCTGTTTCCCGTTACAGGTAACAGTTTCTCTGACATACACTGTGTACAGGAATAGCGCTTGAATAATGACTTTTACAGCTCCTAACTAACATGAACACAAGATGTTCACATATAGTCACGGGACATTACATACTTGGAAGCAGATGTTACAGAGGAAGCTTCACTGATATTGCTCCATACAACTGAATGCCCAGTAGAAATTGCCCTGCCTACTTTCTCCCACATATAAATATTCACATGTAAGTACAAAAATGATGCACTCATTTTAATATTAAAGGAATAGAGAATTTATCTCTGTTAGAAAGCTGGAAAATGTTAAAATTATTTTTAAAAATCATTTTTTTAGAAAAAAATCTTCTCTGGAGATACACTAGATGCATTTTCACCATATGGTGAAGTATTGAGCATTTCACCTTGAAATCCTTGCTGAAGTCTTTGGAGGTTGCTAAAATATCAAACTCCAAATGTCTTAGAAATATCCAGCTCAAGTGATTAGAAAGGTTCTACTACATAACCTTGGAAAAAGTAGATCTTGCCAGTAGATCAGACTAGTAGCCATAGACCAAAACCATACAGGTAGATTTCAGCTGAATGAACCACATCTATAAATGGCTGACCCTCATCAGGAAGTCATAAAAAGAAGAAGCAGCTATACATCACCTCAAAAACCTTTCTTTTTGTATCTCAGACACTGTTCACCCTGTTATAATCATCCTAACTTACAAGCAGTAAAATGTTTAGTGGGACAACTTAGGGAAGCAGAATGTATGAGAGAAATTATGCAGTTAATGGGGAATTGCTCAAGTTGTAATTTACTAAATATTGTTGCAGACTCCTTGTGTCAGGTTGCAATAAAAGGAAAATCTTCCTGAATTAATTTATACTGGTTAATTAACTCCTAGATAATTATTATCTACACTTTTATGCAACATGAACCCAATATTTTAAGCTGGACACATGAGGTTAAACAACTAAAATCTCACAGCACCAGCTGCTGCACATCCTTAGCCTGAGCTCAGGCTTAGATGGCTGAAAGCAGGCAGCTACATTTGAATACTGGTCTGTCACAATGCTACTCTGTTGGTTCAACAACTAATACAAACTATTACTTTGTTCTGATCAACACCAGTGTATCTGAAGCATTTGCTAAAAAAATTGTTTCTTGAAAGATGAAAGTCAGGATGAAAAATGAAAACCAGGCTGCATGCAGATTGTTATAAGCACTACCTAGGAGGACAGAGGAGTATAGTAGGTGGTTATTTATCTGAGTGGCACATGTTTGCTTGAGAGCACCGGACACTCTTCAATAATGCATATCACCTCAAGCTAGGAAAGTGTGACTAACTAAAGGCAGGGATGCAAATATTGCTGTGTAAGACTTTTATTCCTTTTTTCAGTCCTTTCTTTTCAGTGGAGGGGGGGCAGAGGGGGAACGAGTGAAAGAAATTATAAGGAAAACTTCATGTGCTGCATTTGATGCTTGAGCTTGCTCCTGCTGTTTACCTTTAAAGAGGTCTTATGTGGATGGTGCTCTAAGAATAAATAAATAAAAATAGGTTAAAAAGGCACATTTTCAAAGAATTTGTTTTGTGAAAACCCTTGAAAGATTTTTATAACAAACTATGGAAAAACAGCTGGAGAAAAGCTCACACCTGCACTACAGATTCAAAGAGAATCCACACCAAGGCATACTTAATAGCTGAAAAGGTTAGCTTTGCTTTTATTTGGGGAATCCATTTTCCTGTTCATTATCCTTCCAAAGTATGGAAGGGAAAAATCCCTGATAAAAATATTTTTTAAATCCTGCTGGTAATTGCCTGTCTCTGTGCATTTTTGTTACTAAGACTCCACAAGATACAAACTGGAGCAACTCACTGAAGCTAACTGGGCTAAGGATTTGACTTACAGCCTGTTCACATTGTTCATCTGATCCATAACACTTCTGGAAGGGCAATACCATTCCAGGAAAGCTCAGTCAGGCCCTGGCATTACAACATCATCCTCAGAGGAACTGGGCCCACGAGGTGGTAAAGACACTGTGCTACATCAAATGGGTGACTTTAGCAAGCGGCCACCGTCAAGTTTAACTTAGGACCAATACATCAGCCTTCATCTGTGAATTCCAGAAGATCTTTAGAAAGAACTATCATCCTTAAATTTAAATAAAGGATATCTAATTGCTTGCAGTTGTTCCCAGTGAAACAGAAAAAGTCAATGCCAGAACAAATATCAGAGCTAAGATGCTCTCAATGCATGCCTGATTGGGATTTAACCAGCAGGCCAAAATATAGCTTTTAATCAAATGTTTATAAACGTGCATTTTGACACCTAGGTAGCTCACAGAGAGGAATATTTTCTTACTGTGGATTGATATGCCCCAGCGCTTCAGGGACATTTCAGATCAGCAGAAAATATCACACCAGGGGGAGGAGGGTGGCCCTTGATTTTATCTGTTGGCAGTTCTCTTTAATTAACTCAGTCTACCTCTGTTCCTTCTTTGGAATAGAGGAAGCCACACAACTAGTGGGTGGAGCTGGTGTGTGCTTCGGGACAGTGACAGAGAAACCTGTACAATTTTAGAAAAGCCCCAGTAGGCACGATGTGAAGACTGCCCTGCTCTTGGTCCCCTCACTCCTCTTGTGAGCTGCTGGGGAAGGCATTGCTCCGCAAGCATCACTTTGTGCTCTTCAAAGCC
This sequence comes from Apaloderma vittatum, assembly GCF_000703405.1. Taxonomy (NCBI): domain Eukaryota; kingdom Metazoa; phylum Chordata; class Aves; order Trogoniformes; family Trogonidae; genus Apaloderma; species Apaloderma vittatum. The sequence goes on from NW_009730767.1 coordinate 48,423, forward strand.
AAGAATGGAGCCATTGCTGCTCTTGGGCAACTTTAAACTTTTTTATTGCTCTTTGAGGTACTTTTGGAAATCAAACTAGTGTGTTCAGAAGGAAAGTCCACCTTTCTTTACTTTGTGCTTTCACAGACGGTCACAATTTACTAATTGCTCCCCAGGGGTCAACTTGTGTAGCAGCTCTGTGCCTTATGCAGTAATTACCAACGCAGTACTCACACCAACATTGGAAAGAATTACACCTGAAATGCTCCCTTCGGTTTTATAGTACAGAACAGTGTCCTCCACAATGCCTCCAACTTAACAGTGTAAAGAACTAGAATGACTCACTGTCCTACTTCAGATTCAAGACAAGGCAGACGTTACTCTTGCTATTAAAGAAAAAAAAAAAAGAAAAGAAGCTTTCAGGCATCTTCTGTTCCAGCTGCAAAGATGTGGCAGACAATGTAAATTGAGCATTCTTGGCAGGTAGCTTCTTCCTAACGTTTATGGGTCAGGTTGTCAGACATGAACAGCAGGGTCAGCCAACTTCTTTTCTACAGTAAGTGACATACATTTTTACTTGTAGAGATCTAAGCGATTTTGTGCTCTGGTCACCTTATCCCTGTATTTGTCTTCAAAGCAAAATTTTAAATGTAATTTAAATAATATTTTAAATTATCATCAATCAAATGGTTGTGTCCTATATCTAGATGCAGAAGATCTTTTTATTCTGTTTCATTCACCTTTACATACTGTGCTAATAATTCATGTTTTCCTAGCATAACTTTGCAACAATACAAACCAGCCAACACTGACCTTATTTACCTCTAGTGAGTATTAGTGGATATTAAACTGAGTACAAATGCCTTCTTTAGACTGGAGTTTCCAAATAATGAACAAGCCCATACAGAGATATAAATTCAAAATCCTAGTTATTTCTCAGGCTCAGAATTGTTTCTCTATTTAGAGAATATTGATCTGAAATTACAGAATCAGACTATGAGAATTGCAAGACACCACTTGAATTCAGGGCAAGACACCAATGACTTGACATCTCTACTGACACCAAGAGGTGAAGCTTTCACAGTTCAAAAAGATAGATATATCTGCCAAAACTTTACCTTAGCAAAATCTTGAGGAAAATATTTAGTATTAGTATTAGTGTATTAGTATTAGTGTATAAGTATTTATTAGTATTATTTATGAGAGACAGAATGCAGAAATCCTTGGTCTTCTATCAGGAGAACATTTTCCCTAAACTTTCCTCTGTTGCTAAAGCTCAATATCATGGATTTAAGGAGAGAATCAACAGCATTCTCAGAAAACATTGTCTTCCATCAGGATATCCTCTGATTTTTCATATATATCTCTATTTGTATTCCATCTTAAGATTCTTCATCCCATTAAGTGATTATATGAGTATAGTTAACGACTTTCTCTTGGACTCTGATTTTGTGAAAGAATGGAAGGAACTATGGAAACCATATGGAGGCATTGGTTGTCTAAGCACAGGCATCGAGTGCTTAAATGGCACCTTAGGACATCCTGACTTGTCTCCAGCTGCGCTCTGAAACAGGTGTAGGATCACTCTGTTTTGCATCTGCCAACTCCATGTCAACACCAGGGATAGTCTAGGAAACCTAACAATAATACGAGACGTCTTTTAGCGTAAGTGACAGGATTGCTCCCTTAATTTGTAACAGCATTAAACATCCAACGAGCACCAGCAAAGCATGCTTTAGAGGTGTTACTTTCACATGCTCTGTACCTGCAGTGTAACGGCAGCATCAAGGATGAAGTTCAAACAGCTTCCTGTTTTTCCGTCTAAAACACACCTCATCTAGTGAGAGAAAAACCCACTGCCACTCAAGCTAGGTCCCAGAATTAGAGAATTATCTTGGACAGACATCTTTTCACTCTTCCAAATGCTGTATTAATTAAACTCTCTTGTAATCTTCTGCAGTAGCAGCAAAAAGCTGCTTTTGTGGCATCCCTAGAGCTGTCTCTCATGAACAGGCTAATTCTGAAAAAGTCAGTTTATAATATCTTCTTCTGAACAGCCCAGAAACTTGGCTTTAACTGGTATGCATTGCAATTTTCAGAGTAATTGTGGCATTTTATTTGTATGACTACAGAGAAAAATAAAAATATTTCAACAGAGGGATGGATCCCGTTTCCATTTAGATCAAAGGAAATCCTTACATTCTTCGTCTGAATATATATCAAACCCTTAATAAATAAAACTTTATGGAATGGCACTATTCCACAGAAGGTAAAAATAGTCTTTTTCTTTGAAAAGCCTCTATCTGCAGGTTTCTTCCATTTCCAAAAGAGGCATTAGCGTCACATTTCAATTTTGTACTTAATGTCAAAATATGGTATTAAAAAAAACCCAACCCTGATTCCTCATTACTTGCATAATTATTCTTCAGGTTTCACTTAATTATATGCCCCACCATGTGTTACTTTTCAACACCTTAAGTGGTACCACCTTACTGCTAGGAATATTAAACAATGAAAGGCAACATTCTTTTGTTTGGTTACACAGCATGCTGTATCTGAATTCAGTCTCCTCTCACATGTCTCCCCTCCTGGCTTGTGAATTATATCCTTTACAAGTGTTTTAAAGGGCACTTACAGTCATGCTCGCTCTACAGTGTTAGGGTTGGTGTGTGGCTTTTTTGTATTTCCTGTATCCCAGAAGTTCCTGTTGCTCAGACAGAATTTAATTTTTTTTTTAAAAAAAGGAGGATTGAAAAGAACAGAAAAGAGAAAAAGAAATTAGAGAGATTCAGAGGGTTTATTTCAGATAATTTTTTTCTTACCCTGTCAAGATCACAAGCTAATAATCAAGGTGAGAATATAAACATTGGAAAAAACCTCCTTATCTACAAATGGTGTTTCTTAGATACCTAACACTGTGTTACTGTAAAAGAACAGGAATGCTGAAGAATAAATGAAGAAAACCAGGCAATGACTATAAAGATACTGAAGATGTTGCTTCAATTCAATTGGATGGGAGATCTAATCAAGTCTTCTATATCCTGAAAGCTTTTTCATCATAGTCCAAAAACATGGGACCTCCTGACCTCACAGGTGTGAAACATTGGTAGATTGACTAACCAACCCAGAAATGCTATTTTTATATAGGAATGGTTTTTCTGAGAATAATTTAAGAGCTTGATTCTGAGAAGCACACTGGCAATGTCCAAGTGAGGGAGAGAGCTAGGTTTTTTTAGACGGGCAAGACTGTTCTTTATCAGTCAGAGAAACTATGAATCCTAGTTAAAAAAATAGTTAAACAAAAGACTCATGTTGATTTAAATCAGCTTTGTGTGAAACTGAAAATGAGGGTATACAAGGAGTGGCCCTGTGATAGGAAGTTCTTTTAATAGTTTAGCCCAATAAAAGTTCACTTCTGTGAACTAATTTTGTATAACAGTATCCCAAATCAGAGTTCTAAAACAAAACCCTTAAAAAAACCCTCACCAAACAAAAAATAACCCATGTTCAAATTAAATCTTACTCATAAATCATCCTGAAAAATAAAGCAACCTATCAATCATTTCCAATCAACAAATCCTAACATTTAATCACAGGCATATTCACACTTCAGCGTGGATCCACTTCTGTCTTTAAGCTTCTAATTGATAATTGTGTTGTCAAAATGCAGAATCATGAGTAGTCCTTAAGGCTTTTCCTATACAGAAGATGATGAATAGCTGTACTTAGGCAATCGAAAGTTTATTTACTTGTTAAAAAAATATGTCCCTTTAAAGTAGGTTCAAACAATAAAAATTACAGGCTTTTTGCCATTTAAAATGCCATTTTGAATGTTGTAGGAAGTGAATACCTCATAAATAATTAATGAAGAGTGCGCTTTTCTCTGGGTTGTGGACTGCTGTTCCATGGATGTTACCAAGTATGATGGATTTATCATACCACGGCAGATACTATGGGACTAATTTTGTCATCCTTACTCACACTTTATTCCGAGGATGCAATTTCCTTTGTAGAGTGGAGACGCATGCAAAAACAGTGGAACCTATTCTTACTTATTCACTGGATAAGGAAGAACTAATAAAATGTAAAGAAATGCTGAGAAAAAAAAAATCTGATTATTCTAAGGTCAGTATGTCAAAGACTGGATATTTTCTTTTTAACAAAGCTCAGATGAAAAGTAGACTCTGATGGGCTTCCACTTAGCAGCTACCTTTCTAACCAAAACTTTTCCAGCTTGCAATCATCTCTGAAGTTTCCAGTCCCGCTTGGTTTCTTGGTCCTGCATTGGAAAGGTATTCTTACAGTCGTCAAACCTACTTGAAAGCTACTGTCTCACAGGCAGGCAAATGCAGTAAAATAATGCCCAAAGACAAAAATCTGACAGTCTTTCTTTTTTCTCCCCCAAGAAAATAGTTACTTTCACAGGCTGAAACTTCTGTGGTAGCCGTTTCACTGAACTACATAAAAATGAGAACAAGAGAAATACCTCTAGTTTAAATGATGAAAGGGAATTTATTTATTGAAAAAAAAAAAAGAATAATTTTGCATGCAAATAGCTGAAGATATCCCAGTGTTTTTCAACATTTCTTCTGAAGCTTTCTAGCTTTCTGATGTGTTGAATGGGTATTATAGTAGGCATTTTGCATTCCAACTGGCTTGCCTCAAAGGGATATGCAACATCCATTGTTGACACAAACAGCCTATTCCATTTTGAAATTCTTAAATACGCTCTCAGCAGCACCATAAGGAAAAATCACAGTTTTGTGAAATCAGAGATCTCTCCCTTATCCAGCTAGGTGCACTTCAGTTTATGGTTTTGTGAAGGATGCTTTTCTTTGTTTTTTGTTTTTTTTTTGTTTGGAGGGTTTTTTTGGTGTTTTTTTTAATTAAAAAAAATAGCATAAAGACATTTGGGGAATAGCTGAAAGGAATTGAATTCTATGGAATTTAAGTGCATCATGCTTTTCTGTATGAGTAATCACAAATAGTGTCCAGTGATCTTGTCCTGGCTGACCACAGTCAGACACTGATCAAACGGTACTCCCATTTTCTAGTTTTCCATCCTGCTGGGAAAAGTTGCAAATAACTGTCCCTATCCTCAGCTGTTCCTCACTATCTCCTTCCCTGAAGAACTGTCCACAAGAGGGCTAGGCATAGCATAAGCTGAAAATACAAACCAAAAATCCATAAAAGCTTAATCTAGACACCAATGTCATAATTCAAGTTTGGCATAGACTATTATTTTTCTGGCATGCAACTGCTATGGCAGGTAGAAATTTTTAAGCCTTTAGAGACAGTTAAATTTGTACAACTTGTGCACGTCTATAAGGTTTAATTGACAATTAGAAATTACAAGTTAATAAAATTGACCACAGAACAGTGTTGTTTGTAAAGATGTATTTGAATAAGTAGATTTTGTTTCAAGAACAAATGAATAGATAATACCTATCATGCAACAATAGGGAAAGTATTTTCAAGTGCTAAGTAAGGAACTTCTCTTGCAAGAAAACAGTTTTTCCCTAAGGCTACCCTGTACCTTCATGATTCATTGTAAAACTTCAAACTAAAAAAAAAAACAACAACAAAACGTATAACACTTCTGTCTTCCTTGCTGCTATTTCAGCAACAGTGTGCTGTTGCATCCAACATGCTCATGCCAGTGGAGGCAGGGAAAAAAAAGAGAAACTAAAGAAGTGACAAGGATAAGTTCTCCAAGAAGTGTTCTTCTGTTACTCTGATAAGAAAATTAAGTAAGCTTTTTGGGCACTATGAGAATAATCTTTTCCTTCATGAGACTTACTGATCTTAAGGATTCAAGTAAATTTTGGGGCTAACTTCACAAAAGCAAATAAAAAATTCTTCCACGGACAGAGTGCAATTTGCCTTAGAATAGTTCAGTGAAAGGAATGAAGTATTTTATCTGACCAGCCTGATAGCTGTCTCCAGCCCTCCCGATTTTTGTACCTGATGAGCGCACCCCTACTAACTGTGCACTGAGCAGTGTGGATAAACCAGCCCAACAGTTGTCCTGCTCTCCAGTACATCTGTCTTCTAATAAACCCCCTCAACTACCACCATATTTGGGACCAATACCCTAAGAGATGCAAAGATGCAAAAGAAGGGGAAACCAAACTGAAATTTCAGTGAAGCTTGAATTTAGAAAAGTTGCAGTCAATATCTGTAGTTCAGATGGTATAAAATCCTACAAAGAATTTCTGCATCTGATTTTTTTGTTTTACTAAAAAGCTCTGACTATATGATCTTAAGCAGTTTAGGAACTCATTTTTTTCCAAACTCACATAAGTCAGAAATATGAATTTATCATACTGTAAAGATACTTCTACACCATTCTGGGTATGATCCAACTGGAGAAAAAAAAAAGGGACAAATAAAAGGAGGCGGTTCATAAGAAGAGTAATATAGCATCAAGGCTTTCTGCATAGAACATTGAGCTTCACATGTTTTCCATAAACTCAGGGTACAGACTGTGCTTAAAACAGCTCTTTTTTTTTTTTGCTTTTTTTTTTCTTTTCTCTAAGAGAAACAAAGAGAAAAACAGGAAAAAAACAAAAACATTTGGATTGATGCCTAAAGACCCATTTTAAGGTTGTGTGAGTTTTTCTACCAGCTACCTAATGGTAGAGAGAGACAATGGTAGAGAGAGGGCTATAAAATGTTCACTACATGTAAAAAGCTGTACTGAAGGCACCTTGTTAAAGTTGCAAAGTCAGGTACTCAAGAGACAGCAAAGCAGGAATTAACCTTGCCTCCCTTTATATGCAACATCATGTAGTTTCTAAATGCACCATGACACAGAGGGGTTTTTTTTCTAGAGCTTCCCCCCCACACCTCGTTGAGAGTATGTGAAGAATGGAGTTAAGTAATGAGCAGATCTTTGATATTTTGGTTATTTTTATTGTTCAGTGTGTTTCCCTAGGCCTCCCCCATGCACACTACTCAAACCCTGAGCTGAGGACAGAGTTATTAATTTCCTTATGGGCTTCCCTGTGGTGCTTATCACACAAAACTCTGTGAGCTTCATGGAGGTTAATTTATCTTAACAAAACCTCTTTGAAGTGACAGGATAATATACCCCACTTTACGGACAGGCAGCAGAAGCACACAGGCAACAGTCAACGATGAGCTACCCAGGACCCAGGTCATGGTTTTTCTTCCAAATTTTGTAATAATTCGCACCTTCAAGCACAGCATCCATTCACTTTAATTGCATCTGTGACTGCTCAATGTTCCTTCACCTCAGCTCTCAAGATTCTGAGGTGGACATTCACAAATGAGAAACACACCCTTACTGGCCGTCTCTGGAATATCTGATGTAGAGAACTGTGCAGCATCGCTCAGCAACTCTGATAGTCAGAGATGGACTCTCAGTCTCCAAGACAGAACTTAGCTGCCCTGAATGGAAGGCAGCTTTTCTCTTCCAACACTTGTAAGAAATAAGGCAGAAGTACCACAATAAATGGTATCCTTTACTCTCAAGCCTGAGCAGGAAGTCCTTCTTAGTCTGGGACAATTTTTTTCTACACAGTGATGTATGAGCCCAAGTTAAAAATAGGAAGGGCTCATCTGAAGTAGAGCTTGCTCATAATTGCATGTGAATGAAAGGAATAAAATAAGATAATAGACAAACTTCATTAAGACATTTTATAACTTTCAACCCCTTCATTAATGCTTCAGCTTCTTGTCACATCTTTCTTTTCTCTTGCCTTTCTCCTGTTTCTCCAGATTCTAATTACAGGGTTTTTTTTGCACAGCTAGTCCCTCTGCATGTCTATTCTTTCTGTGAAGATGCTGTTATATGCACTTAGTCAGCATTCAATGCTGTGAAGAATTTAGGCATGATGAACAAACATAGGCTTCTAAGGCATATGAGCTGTTATTGGGTATACGCAACTCATTTTTTTTCCAGACCTCTGAATACGGCCAAATACGCAGTAATTTTCACAAGCATGGCAAAGGTACAATGTCCAAACAGAAATCATAACTCTATAAGATACAATGTCCCTGATCCAAAGAGGAGTATGAGGGCATTTCAGATAAAAGATCTTAAATGTAAAACAGTACTTATTTCTACTATTTATGATAGTCCTCTTCTCTTCTACTATTGGTTTCATATTTGTTGATATGCATTAGTGTCCTGGCTTGAGAGCCCTAGAGTAAAAGTTCTCTGGGGCTTCTGGCACAGGAGGCAATCACAGTGGGGGAGAAGGGGCATCTGTGTCTATGTGGAGGAGAAGATGGGTCAGGTGACCCAAATGGACCAATCATAGTGTTATATCTCATGGTGCTCAGTATATCAGGGCCCTTATGCTGGAAGGATTGCTTTTTCCTCTTTATCATTTCTCTTTGTGTGTTGGTGTTCTTTCCTCCTGTTTTTATGCTGCAGAGGAGCACTGTTTGATAAGATAGGTTGTCTTCTCCTGCTTGCCCCACGCTGGGTGGGAGTGGTACAGCCTCCTTTCCGGTGTTTGGCAGTTTTTTTGGTCTACCATTGGGACTCTGTGCTTGGGTGTTCCTGTCTGCTGCCGAGTCTAATCTGGGACCTTTTTTCATGCTCAGCACCTTGTCATCTGGAGGGAGGTGTGAGTCCTGTATTAACATATTCTTTTGCATCTTTGAGCATATTTGCATACTTCTATATATCTGTATATAGTTTGACATCTTCATTGTTTTTGTTAGTATTATTTTTTTTTTCATTAAACTGGTTCATTTTCTTTTTTTTATCCTGAAAGCCTATCTCCCTGGTTCGCCTATTATTTTCCCCTGGGACCATGGTGAGGCTGTCACAGAGAGCAACTGTCAAAGTTTAGTGGCCAGCTCAACCTTAAACTTTGACGATTAGAATAAAAGTGGGGGGAAAAAAATAAACATAACAGCCACCTCAGACCTTGAGAGACATAGTGAACATACAAACATCAGAGCCCGAATGCTTATTTTCACAAAATTACACATCTACAAGCTATGAGCATGGTGTTTATGTCTTGTGTGTTTATGCAGACCAGTAATCAGAGCAAGCAATCTCCCTGAAGTAACAAAAAGAATCATTTGGCAAATATTCTTCAGACCAGTGAAAGTCCTGAATGCTACTAGATTTGGAAGGTTATACCTTTATTATCTGTCATGATTAAGATTATGGTGTTAGTTTTGCTGTGAAATTCTGTTGCCTTGCCATTTCTGGGACCCAGTAATGACAAACATACAGATGAGAAATTTTTGTTCCAGAAGTATTTAAAACATACATATTTGTTTAACTTTTCTCTGCCCTTCAAAAACTAGAAATTCTCTGAGCATAGCCAAGGCTCTCACTGGGCTGGATGTTGGTAATTCTGTGCATGTGTTATCTTCTTAAGCTGAATATATGTGTAATTGTTTAAAAAGTCCCACTGATACTCTCAGGTTTGAAAGTCAACCCTCCACACATTTTTGCAGAATTATTGCCAAAATAATTGCTGCTGAGTTATGCTGCTATTAGCTCCGCTAAGCTTGCAAGTATAGAAACATTGAAAGGTGATTGGTTGGTTGGTTTTCCTCATTGCAAATCAAGCTTATTCATGGACTTCCTATATATTTTAATTATTTATAGCAAAGGTAAAGTGATACTGTTGCAAAGGGGCAACAATGGTGTGCTAGAAGAGGCTCATATGAGAACTTGGGTTAAAAAAGCCAAAAAGCAGTTTCCAGTGAAGAAAACCAACCTTCTTTTTAACTTTTATAAATCAGAAATTTCATTAGAAAATGCAAAATTTCCCTTGAAGTAATAAACCAATCTTTGAAACAACAGTAGTGATTAAAAAAATTTAAAATACCAAACAATGAAAAAAATAATATCAAACAAAATATCAAAATAACTTTTTTGTATGTGTCATTTTTAACTGGGTTCATTAGATGGTAACCCTCAGTCGTGGTCTCATGCAGACAGATAAGCCATCAGCTGACCAGCTTTCTGCAGGGCAAAGTAGCCCATTCCAGTGCATTTATCTGTGGGACTAAAGCACTCCAACATTGTTGCTGACTGGCAGCACAATAGTTTTCATTTCTAACCTTTACTGAGCTTGCAATGGTTACATCCATAGCCATTTTCTTCCTTAACAGTTAAAACAGATGCGTAGACCTGTAAGCCAGGCAGAGTGGTGAGGATGTGTGGCTCTTTATAGTTTTGAGGAGCACTTGATCTGGAAAATGTGCTGAAGTAGTAATAAGACACAGGATGAACTACACAATTCAGTTCCAAGGTAGCATAAAGGAGTCTTCCCTTATTACCTTTCTTTGGAATTTTTGAAAAGTCACTCCCTTGCATATGGACATTCTGGCTATGACATGGAAGAGTGTCTAGTGATGACTCATCTGTTAGAATTATTGAAAAGGAGAAGAGGAGGGAGCAAAAGCCCCACATAAACCATATCACTCCTGCCATAAAGCAAAACTGGTACTTCTCACGTAAGTTAGGCTACATGAAAACTCTTCCTACAGCACAAAAAGTATAGATTTCACACAAGGTAACTAGACACATTCACTGTCCAGATTCATACAACATGGCTGATTGTGGACAAGCCACATCGATGAGGGTGAAATTCAACACTGATAGCAGGAGGTGGATTATTTCTGTTACCTGCTTGCAATATTTGGCAGAATCATGTGACTTGTTGCAGCACCTAAATAAAGTAAAAATAATAAATATGTAACCAAGTTTTAGAATTCTTTCAATTAAATCCATTCCCTAATAAGTACATCCTCTGTTTTGATATGTTAATTACAATATATATTATTTTGTACCTCCCTGTGACAGTAATTTAACATTTCACTTGTTCCATTGACAAAAAGGTATCTGGGAAAATCGTTCTTGTTTGTAAATGACAAATTGATAAAATTAAATTTACTTATCAAGGGTCTTGAATTGGAAGAGGCAAAAAAAAAAGAGGAGAGAAAAAAGTGATCTATTTTTGTTTTCTGCTTTCCTTCTAAACCAGGTGATGCTGCTAACATTCTTTTTCCTCCTGTCTAATTTACATTTAACTTGGCTGCTGATAATATGTCTCTAATTTGTAATTTCAACTGATTACTGATGACGTACATGCGTTTGAAGTGAATCCTATAATCAGCCTTCATTTTCAGGAGTGACTTAGGATTTTGGCTGCCCATTTGAAAAGGATTTGATTTCTTTCATAGAAATTATTGAAACACTCCCCATCTGAACCTGTGAAGACCCCTATAGTGTGTGTCTAATCACTGAATTATTCGCAGTCCTTGGCTACTTCAGGTGATTTAGGTAACACCTTTAAAGTCTTGTGCTTTTCTTTGGATTTGCAGGTTTTCTTTGGTTTTGAATATATTCATTATGACCTCCTTTAAAGTAATTAAAACTCTGTGGTAACAGAAAATCTTTCAGGTGACATAATTATTTTCCTATTAGGGGGATAATTTTAATCATTTAAACTATATTTGATTTATTGTACTCATTTTTTTTACTCAGAATTATTGCTGTTCTTAAAATATGACATCAGTGGACTAGACCATTACTATGGGGAAATGCCTTCCTTATTTTTATAAATAATGATGGGAACTCGTGCAGTGATAAAAAAAATAAATGTTAAAATATAGGAAAAAGGATTGTTCTCCAGTCAGATGACGTTAGTTCTGTGAAACAGATTTCTGCAGCTAGGTCGGATGTCTTGTATGCATGTAGTAATTTGGATGGTGCAATAAGTAAGGTGAAAGTTGCATCTTGTAACATTGTAGAACTGCTGCACTCCCATCGCCAGGAATGACAGAACCTGTCCAGTTTTTCACCCAGAAGAAACACGTATTACCCATGCGATGAAAGTCTCTTTAATTTGGTATGGTTTATATTTATTTTTAGTCTGTGATTAGCAGTTAAGTTCAGCTATTTGGCAGTCTGAGTGATTATCAGGTGCTCTTTTCAAATTCCGTTAGACTTTGTCTCAGCCTTGTGAAGGTATTTGGTGTTTGCTTAGTGCAACAAGCGCTTTCTAGATGGCTTCTTACTACAAGCAGCACGATGGTTTTAGTCAGAGAACTTCCTTCAGTGCAGACGTTTTTCAGTGTTTTGAACCCATAATGCAGTCAAGGTTAGTCCCTTTTCGAAACAATATTAACATATATAGGCAGAAAACGGGAAGAGAGAAGGAAACATTCACTGCAGGAGGAAGCATTCTTTAATATGCTGTAAATACCTTATCTGGTGTACATAAATATATGTATTATTGTAAGTAAACTGTAAGATAGCAAAATCCATTTTTATGTGGCTAATTCTTTTTCCATGGAAATCTATATAAACATATGTATTCTAAGCACACTGTAAGTATCATCTTCTGTACCTGTCTTTGAAGACAAAATATAAAACATTTTAATGTACGATGACAGAAGTATAGTTATTTGAAGCAGACAATATCGAGTGCAATAGGATTACTGAGTAACTATTTTCCCCTCAGACTCTGTAAGAGGTGGAGAAAAAGGAGAAAACAGAAATAGCTTAACTCACCAAAAATCAAACCACTGCATTGCCCTCTTAGCCACTGAGTGTTTTGGGATGTAAGACCAAAAATTACATCAGTACAATAAAGGTTCCCTGCTCTCTCTACAATCACAAGCTCTACAGTATGTAAAAAAAAAAAAAAAAAAAAAAGGTACAGCAC
>NW_009730767.1:61103-62438 GCF_000703405.1 Apaloderma vittatum
AAAGGCAGTGCAGCTTTACCCCAGCATCGCAGCCAGAACAAGTCAGGACAGGTAGAGAGGTGTAGAGCACAGGGAGAGAGAGGGAAGGGTTAAAGGCATTATCGCAGCCATTAGAGGGAAAAGTTGAAGCAATACAAGCACAGTAGACTTCCCCCCCTCCCCCTTTTTTCCCCCATTTCCCTCTTCCCAAGCTGGATCAGTGTGTAGGGAGGGCAGTCATCACGCCATCCTGAGCAGCAAGAGCTGACGTTGGACGAAGCTGCCAGGTAGCTGAAAAAAGGCACAGAAGGCAGCCGATACCCACTTTTCGACGGTTTGTGGTGGTTTTTTTGTTTTGTTTTTTTTTTTTTAGTCTGAATCTGGACTTCAAGCAACACAGCGCCTGAGACAGCTCATCTGAACCACACTGTATTGCAATACTCGCTCTTCCTAAAGAAAAAGACTCCACTGAGTAGCAGAATGCTGCCAGTGTCGCAGCTAGGGCTACAATACAGAGCCTTTTTGTAACATTTGAAAATCTCTTTCTGTTGATATATTTAGAGATACATATATACACTCATATATCAGTTCTTCAATTTTTTGAGGGCATCTTTGGCTTTTATTACCCTGATGTGACTTCTTCTTCTTCTTGGAATGATGGGGATCTTTCTAGCTTATGTTGGATTCATTTTCTTTTCAGTTATGTATATTCAACAAGGACTTTCTACCCAAGGTAAGATCACTTATTGTCAAAGATATGTGTATCTTGTTCTATGCTAAAACAGGCTGAGAACAGATTTGGGGAGGGGGGAGATTGCATGGGGAGGAAGAGAATGAAAAGAAGGAAATAACTACAATGTAGAGGAGATGAGGATACTAAGCATCAGGTTTACATCTAGCTTAAAAATGGTCTGCAAATAGAAACAGAAGTGAGAAGTTTCCCTAAAGTGGGAATAAAACAGACTTCCTTTTCTTGATTGCAAAGAGGAATATAACAGTCACCTTACAGAAGAGTAAAGGGGTATTTGTGAATGGACATAATTGTGTTTGGGTTGTGCATGTTTGTATATATGCATGTATGCATTCAACAAACACCTACCCGCGCATGCATAATTACTGCCTTCAGACCAAGTACCGGATGGCTAAATCTACTGTCTCCCTTTAAAATATTGCAGTCTCCTGCGTTCCTTTTCCTTTTCTACCATCCTGCAATTCTCAGTCAGACCTTCATTTCGATCCCGTGACTACGTGTTTCTGCCGCCCCCCACCCAAAAAAAAAAGAAAAAAAAAGGAGGAAAAGACAAAAATCTACTCCTCTGAAGACCTACATACATATACACACCCGTCGCCTTCCTC
>NW_009730768.1:0-229 GCF_000703405.1 Apaloderma vittatum
GGGGCAGGGAGGCAGGATGTGGGGTGCAGGGCGTGGGGACGCGCGCTGTGGGATAGAGGATGCAGAGTTGGGATGGCAGATCCGGGGTACGGGGTGCAGGTGGTGGGGTGTGGGACATGGGGTGCAGGGAGTGGGATGTGGGGTGCGGGGTGCAGGGTGTGGGGTGCAGGGTGTGGGTGGAGGACACGGGGTGCAGGTGCCCAGGACACCACAATGGGGGCGGGCGATG
>NW_009730769.1:0-585 GCF_000703405.1 Apaloderma vittatum
CCGAGCCAATCAGCCCCCAGGTCCCCAGCCTTCCTGGGATACCCACTGCTCCAGTCCCCGCATCTCAGCCTCCCCAGGACCCTCACTGCTCTGGTGCCCAAGTCCGTCCAGGGTCCTCCATCCTCCCCACAGTCCCCACTGCATCAGTTCACAACTTCTGCAGCGTCCTCTATCCTCCCCATGGTCCCCGCTGCTCCAGTTCCCAACCTCAGCAGGGTTCCCCATGCCCCGTGCCCCCCTACCTCGGTAGTAGACGTCCCTGAAGGGCGAGTTGATGAACTCCCGCATGTTGCCCGTCTTCTCGGCGATGTCGAGGAGGAGGGGGATGGGGGCGGCTGAGGTGGAGCAGCGCCTTGGGCAGGCATGTCTTCCCCGTGGAGGGCTCTGGGAGTGGAAGGTGCTGAGGGGGAGGTCGTGGCAAGACCCCCAGGCTCTGGGGGTGCCCAGCCCTTCACGCCTGCATTCCCTGACCAAATCCCCAGCTTCTCCCAGGTGCTTCGTGCTGCAGCTCCCCCCAACAACAGGGCTGTGCATCGCCATCCCATCAGAGACACGGAGACCACCGGCGGCATGGCACAGCCCCAG
>NW_009730770.1:0-201 GCF_000703405.1 Apaloderma vittatum
AGCAGGTCACGGTGGGATCTGGGGAGGGGTAGCCAGGTCTGTAATGTGGGGAAGAGTGTCCCTTCTGACATCCCCAGTGCCGTGGTTGTGGGTTGCTGGGGGCAGGAGGACAGCAGGGGGGTGTCCTGCACTGCTGTGTCACCGTCACTGCCACCACATGTCATGTGGCCCCTGTAGCTGGGGCAGCTTGGCAGGAGCTGG
>NW_009730770.1:627-843 GCF_000703405.1 Apaloderma vittatum
CTATGCTGTGAGGCTGAGTTGTGGGACTGTGCCTCAGTGCTGTGCTGTGGGGCTGTGCCATGGGTCATGCTGTGGGGCTGCGTGTTGGGGCTGTGCCGTGGGGTTGTGCCGTGGGTTCACGCTGTGGGGCTGTGCTGTGCCTGAGCAGATAGTTGATCCTGTGACTGCGTCTTGGCCTCTCTCCCCACCAGGCCATGCAGCACTGCCATCCATCCT
>NW_009730771.1:0-5244 GCF_000703405.1 Apaloderma vittatum
AACGCTCACAATCAAAAGGCCTAATTATAAATTTTAAGCAACAAAATTGAAGCTTAATAATTATCTCTCAGTACAAAAACTAATTCTCTAAACTTTGCTTGCAGTGGAGGGGGAAAAAATTCAATATTCATCTAACAGTGTGCTGTATATATATAGTCATTTTAAAAGGTCACTGAAAAAGATTTCTGAAGTGATTAATTAAAAATAGAGTTTATCCTAGAAAATATGTTACGAAGAATGCTATGGGTTTTTTAAATCTTCTTAGGGCTTTTGTTTAACATGCATTTATGCACACACATAGATAATATATATACATATATAATTATGTATATAAAACTACTTATGCAATGCCCATGGCAGAGATCTTTTAAACTGACTATTTGTAAAGCTGCTGGCATGCAAAAAGCACAGGTGAAGTCCTGTTCATTTGTTCAGTCTCATTGTTATTCCAGATAAGTATGTCCAGGCAGAAGCGCCACTTTCAAGATGAAAGTCTCCCATTAATGCTATTTGGGCTTTGGCAGTATTAGGCTGCTACTTTCTCTGCTCCCTTCTTTTGTGTTTCATGTTTCTGGAGTGAATGAGCAACACACAGAGTTATACGGAACTGTGTGAACAGCAGCAGGGTGTTCTGTATACATTGCATTTGGGTTATACCCACGGTTTATGCTATGCAGTCAAGCTTAGCAAGATACTTTTAGCAATATTTCCAGAAACTGTTACAAAAGAATCTGCTGTAGACTGGAGTTAGGGCAGAGGGGTAATTGTGTTACTTTACTTTCATGCACAAGTAATAAGGCCTCCTGCTTTCTTAAAAAAAACGCACAAAGCATAGCATTTTTCACACATTGGTGAAAAAGTTCCGACTGATTTTTCTCCTGGTTGCTATTCCAGAGAAGCAAAACCAGGTGAGCCTAAACGTTCAGCACATGCAACTTGCATTCACAGTTCCTAATTATAAAGTATTTGACTTTATTAAATATTTTATAGTACTACAATATTTTATAGCCCCGCTCCCCCCTTTCTCAGTTTACAGGCAAGGGTGGCACTGTAACTAAGTGTAACAAGAAGGCATGGCTGACTGTTTATGAGGAATACTGTGTCTACCTAGACGTAACTAACATGAACATCGAAGGAAACACTGATTGCTCCGTGGAACATTGTGAGTGATGGTCAGTAATAATGAGCAGGGGAGCAGCAAGTCAGGGCAGGGCCGTGCTGGACAAGACAGAAGACCTGTGTTCCCCAGCACCTAAAATTCCCCAAACCAAATAAATTTCACATCAAGAGGCATTGCTTGTTTATGAAAATTTTAAGAATTTCTCCAGCATTTTTTAAGTCCTTGAGAAAGCTATGACTTTGCAATATTTTTTCCCCCTAGATGAGAAAGATAGTTGCATGCCTCTGGAGTGCCTTGTTTACAGACTGTTGTGTTTTGTGACTGGAAAAAATAAGCAGTATGCAGAGTATTTGCAGTTCTGCTTTTGTTTTTATGAAGTTTATTTCCAAAGAAAAAAAAGCATATTATATAGTGCTAATGTATGCCAGCCCAGTCCTAAACTAGATGAGATTTTGAGTGGTCATGGGGATACTCGCTTTATACTATAGGCAGAATTAGAAATAGTAGTTAATAATATTGGAATTTAAGAGTCAAGTTTCAGATTTATTTTTCTGAGTATTTTTGTTTGTCCATTCTCCCATTTTCTGTGTCTCATTTAGAATATTTTTCTTGTCACTGAATGTGAAGTGCACTTGCTGTAGATTGAATACATTCCTTTTTGTCCTGTCAGCTTGAACTGGCTCTTCAATGTTTACAGTATCGGTTTTTGTATTTCTGTGACTCTTTTGTTTTCTCCTCTGGGTTGTACAACTGGATTTTTAAAGAACTGTAGCTCCACGTTGAAAATTCTCTCCAATCTGTCAGAGTTGTTTGAATTAATATCTAGTTATAAGTATTGAGCTGGTTTATTCTGATGTAAAAGAGTGACTGTCATCTTTGACCTCTTAATTTCAGTAGGACTCGGGAGCCTGAACCTACTAAATTTTTGCAGCACCTTGATGCACGTGGGACCATCCCCATCAGTAGGTTTCTGTAACAATCTGCAAGGTTCTGTTGGATTCCTTTTTTTGTTTCTAGAGCAAACAACAAAAGGCACCATGGAATATTCCAGTTCAATTTCTTAAGTTACTCTAAAGCTCACTACAAGTATTTTATCTGCATTTTTGGTACTGAAGATTCTTTCCTTTTAGTACCTGGTTTTGAAAAGCACTTAAGTGCTACATGTGAATCAAACTGAAGAAAAGACAGCTGTAAACTTATATTCAGGACAGCACAAAGCAGTATGGGTTTGATTTTCTTATTCCTGATACAAAACTCCTTTTAATCGTTCCTTATTTGAGTTTGTAGTACCACAAAATCCATTATCGATTTTCTCTTTCCAAAACTTAAGCTCCTTCAGCATATTCGTACACTGTTCAGCACATGAGCTCACCAAAATGAAACAGTAGCATTACGACAGATCTCTGAACCTGCTTCTGCAGCTGAGTT
Source organism: Apaloderma vittatum (assembly GCF_000703405.1). Lineage (NCBI taxonomy): Eukaryota > Metazoa > Chordata > Aves > Trogoniformes > Trogonidae > Apaloderma > Apaloderma vittatum. Next base: position 2,549 of record NW_009730771.1, read on the forward strand.
TTTCTTTGACAGCTTGTTTACAAAGAAGAAGGAATCTTTCTCAAAGCATATGGCATATTTACCATGTTACAGTTGAAAAGCTGTTTGCACCTCTTGCTGTAGTCCCACTGATTGGAAAATTCAGGTTTCAGTTGCTGTTGAACTTCTTTTCTCTGCATTACAGACACCAATTCCATTTATCAGTTACTTCAGAGTCTTGTTGCTAATCTCTGCATTTTTAATGCCACTTAGCAAAGATACCTAGTCTATAAGGACTGAAATGTAAGATCACAAATAGGCCAATTCACCATGTTTAAAACTAAATACATTGATTTAAATAGTATTTGTTAGTTACATCTAAGTTTTTGCAGAATGAGAATAATGCATTCACAGTTATTATACTTGACAAATGCTCTGCAGTTCTCAATTCTGCAAATCGTTATCTGTTGTAAACCTGCAGATCTTCCCAGCCAGACTTCTGTGACACAGCCTTTCATTACCTCCTGCTGCTCCATAAAGATGGATCTGATATGGAAAGAGTTTCACTATCTAAAAGTGAAGAATCCAGCTTTTAGCAGCTTTAAATACCTTCTGGAAGCCTATACCTTTCCTTGTGAGCTATTTAAAAATTGTGGCTCCCCAGACTGGGTCTGAATCACTGTCATCATTAGAGGTCAAAGACTGGTGATAGTCTTAATATTTTGCTGCCACTCGTTTGTGAGACTTTTTCCATGTCAGATCATATGTGGGCTTTCATATTAATACACTGCATACTAAAGGCATATCTAAGCATAGAAGAATAAATTATTTTAATATGAGCATCTAGTATTCAGAATAAAACCCATTACCCATATCAGTACTACAAATGGAAATTGAAAGCTCTTGTAAACTAATTAAAAGTTATCAATAATTCTTCATAAGTTTTATCTATGGAAGGAAGATTTTTCTGATTAGTAAGTCTGTTCTGTCCGTCTGCCAAATTTTTTGCTGCTCATACTGTTTCTTTTTGAAAAAGAAAGTCCTTAGAGTTCTTTCTCATTTTTAGTCCACTCTTTATTAAAGCAATGAGAAGCAACCAAATAAAGAGGGAAGAGGAGAAAATAGCTTACACTGCTGTGTCCCGCTTTCAGAAACCTACCTCCTTTGCATCAGCCTATCTACATGCTCAGGTGGAAATGGTCACAAATTTGCTCCACCAGCACTCCTGACTAGCTGGGTACAAGCCAGCTGTAGCCCAGGAAGAGAACTGCCATATCAGCAGAGTCCTGAGGTGGAGCTTGCACACATTAAGAGACAACCATTTATGTCTGTAGAACGTTACACATGCATAATAAAATTAACCTACACCTGTCAGTCAGGACAGGGAAGAATCTGATCCTACATCTGACAGCACAAGTACAAAGAAATCTGAGCTGGTAACGTACATTAGTGTTTTTTCTCCAAACCTCATAACGAGTATCTATGAGGATCTTTGCCCTCTCTGTGACTGAGAGAATAAAGAAAAAAGAGATGCTTAGGAGACACTTTGCAGTCAGATGTGCAAAGGTATGTCTCTGACTTGCCTGAGTGCTTCACCATCTGAGTATCAACTCTGGTGCAGAAACCACAGGGTTCACTCACTACAGAGTGAGTTAGCACAGCACTGAGCACATAAGACCCATCTCTCGGGAACAGCCCGATGCACAAGTTGATCGCAATAAACAAGAGAGGCGAGTTCTGTTAATTTATGCAACTCTGCTCAAGACTTTGGCTTAGCATAGCACGAAGCCCAACGCAGACACTTGACTTCCTGCCAGGAATTGCTTGCAGCTGGGCAGTACAGCACATGGATGCAGCAGGTGCAGCATAGCCTGGTCTAGGGTGTGTAGATGTGCTCTGAGAAAGCTAAAATGGAGGCAGTTGCCAGAATTAGCATGACCATACTGCTGTATATTGGATGTTATTGCAGTGATACAGCTGAAGCTCCGTTAGGTAAATAGTTTTCAGGCTTTTATATGAAGAAGATTCTCATGCAGTGGACTTCAAACTTTTTCTGCATAGTGGGGGATACACAACACAGATGCATTGCAAGAAAAAACATGTCACAAACATGAACCTGTTGCAATATAACAAAGCAAGTAACCAAATCAGATGGAGAAGTGAAGCATAAAGTGCTTTATCCTGACTTCCTTGCATTCAGATTCACTTAAATCCATTAGTTTCTTCAAATATTTAGGAGAATCTAGACTGGTTTCAATTATGCATGAAGCAAGCAACAAGCTTTTAGTTAGAGTAAATGGTGTGCTCAACTCGCTCCCTGAAATGCCTGTACACCAATGCACGCAGTATGGGGAATAAGCAGGAAGAGTTAGAAACCTCTGTTCGGTCAGGAGATTATGATCTCGTGGCAATTGCAGAGATGTGGTGGGACAGCTCACATGACTGGAATGTGGTCATGGAAGGCTATGTCCTTTTCAGGAAAGATGGGCCAGCCAGGCGTGGTGGTGGAGTTGCTCTTTACGTGAGAGAGCAGCTACAATGTACTGAGTACTGTCCAGGCACAGATGAGGAGCAAGTTGAGAGTCTGTGGGTGAGAATTAAGGGGCAGGCTGGTAGGGGTGACACTGTTGTGGGTGTTTATTACTGGCCACCAGATCAGGGTGAGGAAGTTGATGCGGCCTTCTATGGGTAGCTGAGAGTGGCCTCTCAGTCACAGACCCTGGTTGTTGTGGGGGATT
>NW_009730772.1:0-32207 GCF_000703405.1 Apaloderma vittatum
AACCCCGAACATTCTGTGATTCTGTGAATCAAAAATGTGATAAACGTCTCTGCAGTTTGCAAAGGAAAGGTGCAACAAGCTCCAACTGTTAGAAGCTGGACTGAGGCAAATTCAAGCTGGAAGTAAGGTTTGGCACTTTCATAATAATGCCAATTAGCCACTGAAATACTTTGTTGAGGATAGTGGTGGCTCTCTGCAAATGACAAAAGCAAGTTTAACTGCTTTCTTGGGAACTTGCTCATTTTCCAGCTAGGTGTCATTCAGAGCAGCCCTATAGCAGCTCTGTGCTGTGCAGGCAGGATGTTGTGTCGTAGGTCCTGCTACCACAACCTGGCCTATACTCCCCACAGACCTTCTTTTCGCTTGGCAGGTTATAGGAGTGCACAGGGGCATGATGCAGCCGTGCACACGTAACTGCTTCACTCCACATCTCCTAGGATCACAGACTATAAACTGGAGGAAACCATGTCTCCAGTTGAGGGTTTCTTCAATGTGGGAAAGGAAACATAAAAGAACCTGCCTCTCTAAAACTTCTTCTGCAGTACTGTGCCATGTGATGCGTGTCATGCAAATAATTTGCAAACAAGCATGAATTGTCGCATACTGTGCTGAATAATGTCAACATGAATCTGATCATCTCCACACTCTGTTTTTGGAGGGCGGTTGGAAAAATGCTGTGCTTGGGTACTGAATTTTATAGTATTTCAAGAAAACACCCAAAACTGGTTTGCCTGGCATTATTTTCCTGTCATCAATATTTAATCACTTTCTTTTACCCCTTTCCATGAACTATTGTTACCTAGAAGAAGTAACAATTTTCATTTACCATTGCAATGTCCTCTGAGACTCCTGACATCGGGTACCTTTCCCATTTCTGTTAATGACGTGCAGGAGCTATTCCTGATATTTATGGTCCAGGGCTGACATTTGTTAGATGCAGATTCATGCTTTACCAGATTTTAAATCAGGTCATGAAGTTTTGTTACCTCTGTAACCCAGTACATGCCCTGTGGAAATACATGGAAATGCCAGGCACTGCAAGACTTCTCCACTTTCCTGCATTTAGGGCTTGCCAAACTAGAGAAATGTCTCCTTGTAGCAGATCACACAGATTTGGATTTATCACCAACTATGATTTAGCAATCAAATAATTTCTTGTTTTAGCACAGAATGACAAAATCACAATAAAATTCCAAAGAGTAAACAAACTATACTTTCAGAAAATTCGGATAAATTTATGATAATTTTTCTTACCTCTTCCAGCATCTTAGAAGCTTCTGGTACTGGATAATTATTCTCCAAGGTTTGGCAGGCAAGTCTTGGAAAATTCCCCAAGTTGGAAAGTTCTCAAAGTTATATATTTCCCATTTCTTACTGTTTAAGATGAATTACCACAGCTATTTCAAGCAGGTTCCAAAGAAAAATGCTCCTTCCATCCTCTGTCTTCTTGTTCATCAATATCTCATTTTCTGTGGCTGGTCCTGGGAAATCACATGGCCATGCAGAGGCTTAAGTAATTTTAAATTATTTCTCCACCTTCAAGGTGGTTTTTTGGCCGTGTAGATCTCTACTAGTAGATTTGTCGCTTTGGGATGTAAATCCTCTTTTTTGGTTTGTTCCACAGCCTGAAAGACAGGGTGGCCAAAGTTACAATTACAGAGCAGTTGTTAATCACAGGTATGTTCAACACTACAGACCGTAAAAAATATTTAAACCATCTAGAGATGACAAAGGCAAATGAGGTACTTGATTTGGGGTCTTTCCTGTTCCTGTTTGCTGAAGGGCATAAACACCATGTCTCTACTGTGTGTGTGACCCACTCCCTGTGTCCCTCCCACGTGAACAGCTAGTCACCCTGCAGCCACCCGCGCGTGCTCTGGGACTCCTCTGCAGCAAACCTCCCAGGTCCTTCAAGAAGAAATCCAAGCAGTGCTCCCAGCACAGAGAGCTCCACCTCTGTGCCCCACACAAAGCCTGGGGTTGATCCCAGCGGGAGGCAGAGGAGGGAGTAGGGGCGCAAGCATCCCTGCACCCATGGCTGAACGGCCAGGGGCTGCCCCTGTCCTTGAACTGTCCTTCACATCCAGAGAAGGTAAGTCTGTAATACTTGAATATTTGCTCTTTCACTGTTAAAAAGACTGAAACGATTTATTGCTCGGCAGACAATTATGGTTTGTGCAGATTGAATGCCAGAAGGTGTTTCTGTTAGGATTTCACCATTATCTGACATTTTCCAATGTCTGCAGATTTGATGATGTGGTTGAGTTACATTAGCGTGGAAATTATTGACCTGTTCATTACACAGGTAGCAATTTACATCCCCTGCTAATTCAGAGAGGCCAAGCTTTCTCTCACTTTCAATTTCTCAATAACATGGAATCAAGACAAAGCTAGCTTTGCCTTCTGATCCTGATTCCACATCTTACTACTCGTAGAAAGGTTTATTCCTGAAACTATCATGCACTTATTTGGGAGGCTAGTATTCCATTTCTCTTTAACATTTTTTCTATTGGAAAGTCTATTCATACTTTTGGACACATTCAGAGAATAGGATATAGGTGCCTCTATATTAGATATTGAGTGATATAACGTTGTATCTTTCTGAACACCTGAACAGCTGACCTGTTTATGCATCTATATCTATAGGTCTTACTGTATGAGAGACAAAGTGGGTAACTCCAAAATTACTATAATCATGTCATAGTAAATACCTTAAGTATTTTGTGCACATCACCACAATCAAGGGGAGTCTCCTGTTTCTTTCAGTGGAGTTGGGTAAGACTTAAAGCAGCCTTTGGTTTTTGGGTAGCAAATCAATGGGGCTTTTTTAAAACTGTTTTTTCACATACAGATATTCTTGCATCCTAACTCAAAAAGAATCCCAATGTAAGCTGTAGCATCTGATTTAGTAGCAACAATAAGGACTTCTAATGTGGTGATATGTTATGCCTAGATTTGGGGTAGATTCCACTGGAGTGGACATGCCTTCCTCTTTTGTTATAGCATTCTGCTATTTCTTGCCAGAGTGCCCTAAGAAATGTTTTGTGTGTCTTTCACAGTCTTAATGATTTTACTTTAGATATCTATGTCATCCCCACAGAACTGACGAAGCATCATGTTAGTTCACTTTAGATCCCACACTATTCTGTAACACCAGATTCACAACTCTTATTTTTTTAATTGATTTAATGATTACACATTACTGCAAGAAAACTCCCCAAATGCTAAGGCAATTATAAGAGCAAAACTCTATTCAGAGTCAGACACATAGATCAGACGTAGAGGTCAGGTATTGTAAGCACACTACTAAAAGCACTTTCCAAACAGAGAAAGTGGCCAGGTGACACGAAGGGCGGGTGGAAATGAAATCAGTAGTCAGCTCCTCTACCCTGTCATAACTGACCAGTTAGCTACAAGGCATCAGCTAACCAAGCTCTCCAATGCCTTACTTTAAAAAAGAACTTGAAGACTTTTTTTTCATTCCATTACTCTCGCTACTTGTAAATTAGGTATTTGAAGTGTACATGTTCTTCCAGCATATCCAAGTGTTAGTTATCCTTTTAATTATACTTCACTCAAAGGAGAGAAGTAAAATCTCTCTTTTGTCATCCTGAGACTGCAGATATCAAGAGTCAGAAGGAAAAAAAAGATGGCTCATACTATAACACTTTCAGTTATTGCATCTAATAACTGTTACTTCTCCAGCACCAAACAGGGCATAGGAAAATGAGATTTAAAAGCCCCCTTTAAAATTTAAGAACAGTAAAATAACCCTGAAGATTTGCAAAAGGTGAATTTCCATATTATTATGATACTCTATGAGTTGTCAGTAGTCCTAGCAATCGGAATACTTACATAATTGCCTGGGAAATTAATGTCTCATTTCTAATTTTCCTGCAAAATTAAAGGAAGAAATAATCAAAGATCATTAGAAAATTTAAACTAAACACTGATACTGATTTTAAAATTTCTAACCACAGTGAAAGATGTTCTGCTTTTATTGTGTAATGCGTAGAAGCAACATGCAATGGTTTGACATTTTCAAATAAATATTTTCAAAGAAAAATGCTAAAAATATCTCTTTTCTATATTTACATGTCCAATTCACCCCCAGATAACTACTAAAACATAAATTCCGATTGCAATCCGGTTACAATGCACACCAAGCACAAAAGCCTTCTAATGATCTTTGATTAGTTCTTTATTAAATTCATCAAGGGAGCAAAGAAAATTTAATAATCTTCACCATTTGTCATCTTTCTGATTACAGTTTTGATTAGAACTTTCAGCTTTTATTTTCTTCTTTTCTAGTCATTGCTATTACTGTGATAGTGCTTCTTTCCTCTAGTTTAAGAAGAATGAGACAGGGCAAATTAAACAAATTTGTAATTCCAGATATGCATTTAACTAGGTGTGCTCATGCCCTGAAAAAGGCTAGCTATGAATATGAGATATTAAAAATGCAAAATAGCATTTGCTGCAATGTCTCCACATTCATTCCATAAAAATTGTCAGAGTCCCAGGTAAATAATAACTTGCTTTAATTAGATATATTAAAAATACCCTATGCACAGGTTTCTGTAGATTAAAAAATATCCAACATTTGAAGAGGAATTTTCGCTTTTTAGAAACATTGGTAAATTTATTCTGCTATTTTAGTATTCAGTGTTATGATTCACTTATTTAATACAAGTAATTAAATATCCTTTACTGTGCATTACTGACATCCATTAAAAAATGGAAAGAAACCAACTGAAATAATCTAAATAGATGAAATAATTTTCACAATATCATACACCGTGTCATTCAAAAAATGTGTGCTTTTCAGTCTCTGTCACAATGTCCAATTTTCTATATTCCCAATGCAAAGCCTGCTCTGTCACCACATCATGTGCAGTGGCCCCTGGGTCGCTGGGAAGAGCTAAGGGAGTTTCAGCTTTCTTATTTAGACGATTACTGCAAAAATATCACACAAACCTTCAGCAGCGAGTGCTGTTTGCATCAGCATGCAAAGGACACATTAAACGGTCACTGGGTGAAATGCTGAACCAGTCCTGAGCCAGGGGATGAAATCAGAAAGCCCATCTTTGGGAGGCTGACATCCCAGATACTGAGCTGAAGAGCTGTCCTTTCTCTCTGTTCTCCCCAGCCCAGGGAAATTTTAGGTCTTCCTACAGAACTGAACTGCTCAGAAAAAACAGATCTGTGCTGTTCCCCACTCCTTGTATAGATGGATAACTCTGCACATCATAAACCCACGCTTGAATTCCCTTAGGCAGAGGACAGACCTGTGTCCAGGCTGTGGCTTGTGATGCCTGTGTGTAGGAGGCTTTTTCTGATAATCATGAGAAGCGAGGGTGGAATAAGGACACCAGCCTTGTTAAGAGGTTACTACACACAGAGCCTGTGTTGTTGCATGGATTTTACAATAAAGCATGGCATAGGCTCAGAATTTCGTACCAGGGGATGCTTCCTGAACACAAGGTAGAGAAAAGTATCTTCGGTGGTACTGCAAATATTTGTTACTGTGGCAAAAGAGAAGTTAAGCAACATTCCTCTTACCCAGAACAAGGCAAAGCTGAAATCATTATAGAGGAACATCTTGAGTCCCGGAGGTTCACAAATGCACATCGCAACCTCTCTCAGCCAGGACACCTTCTCCAGCCTCTTCATGGTCACCAAAAGATCGCTCCTCCACAGCCACTGCCGGTAGTACTACAGATGATTTGTAGTTCGGGGAGGCTGTCTTCAATTACCTTGTACGTTGCTTGGAGCAACGTGCTTCAGAGTTGCCTCAGGACCATAATCCTAAGGTTCATCATGACCATAATCCTAAGGTTCATCATGACCAGAAATGGGGCACCAGTCGTCTTGAAACCACTGTTAATATGAGCAAATCATTTATTTATAAACTCCAAAATAGACAACATAAAGATTTGTAAAAGTACAGGGGGTAGCAAGAAAGTCAGAAATGCACTTATTCCACTTTTCCCATTCCTACTACCACAGGAAGAAAGATACTTCTCTCTCTTTAGTTGGCTGTTAAGTGGTGTGGACTTACTTAACAACTCTGGTCCAAGGGTACATTTCCTATCAATGAGCTGCACATGTGAGAAAAGGTCCTTCTCTGCAAAAGGGACATCTTTTATACCTACACCTTTGAATTGTGCTTCTTCAAAATTCAGATCTCTCCTTTCTGTACTTGTTGCCCCACATACTCAATGGGCAGTTGCAATACTGTCATCCCGACTGCTCTCCAATTGACTTCTATCCTTACGGAAGGCAAAGTGAAAATGCCTTCTCTGCTTGGGAAAATACTAAAAAAATCCAATAAATAACCCCCTAAGGGATGAAATTCTCATTCTTACCAGGAGAAGAGCTCTGTACAAGAACCTGAAGCCTTCATGCTTACAGAGCCTCATACTCCAGGAAGACTGAACTCTCCCAGGCTGACTGGCCATTCACCTCCTCACCAGCCAACCTGTGTCACGTGGGCAGACCCTTGGCCTGTGCGTAGAGAGCGTTGCTCAACTGGAATATCCACAGAAGGTTTTTCAAGAGTTCACAGCTACTGTCAGCTAAAGGACCTCTTTTTCACTGCAGGCAAAGGGACTCTCTTCCAAAAGCTAAAGGAGAAACATCTCCACTCTCAACTCCCAGGGACATATTTGATTTATATAGTTTTATCAGTTACGTATAGTATTGGGATTTTGATGTTTCTGATCACTGCTAATGTATTTTTTTCTCTCAGAGATGCTACTTATTAATTTTGTCTGGTTTTATTTTCTGTAAATTATTAAGCTGACAGCTTCTATGTACAAAATAGCCTTGTCTTATCAAGTAATTTGCATTTAAACATAAGTAAAATCCTTGACTTATAAAAAAATATAGATTTGTCTTTTTGTTTTGGTTTGGTTTTTTTCTGGGTTTCAGGATGGTTTTTAATGTTATATCATTATAGGAACTGCTCTACGAAAACAAAATGCTTATTATGATGTTTATAATTTGCCTTACTGCAATTCCATTGAATGTTAAGCTCTGTATTTTTCAAATCTTTGCATTTCTGAGTACATAAATGAGCACTTTCCCTAGCTAATTGGAGCCCTTTTTCTTCCTCACAGGCTGTCTACAATCTCTTAAATGGTCCAAACAATTATGTGATGTCGTAAATGCAAGACATTATATTGGAGCTTTGCCTTGTGCGTAGTGATGTATTTGTCATGTGGCCCCAGAGGCAGCAGTCATTTGCTTGTGTTGTGTTTGGCTTAATAATAGTAGCAAGGGAAAAAATGAAGAGAAGGAATAGAAATAACAGCAACATTTAACATTGATGTTTACAGTAAAATCTGTACTCTGCTTCACTGCAGAAGATTCATGAAGTGACATTGTCACTAGGATATTAAAGGCTACATTTTAAAAATACATCTTTCAGTATGGAAAAAATCATCTTTAGCACAGAGAACTTCCAGAGAGCCAGAAGTGGTAAAATCTGCAGAGGAGACGATAGCATCATTGAGAAGTCAAGTTTTACACCTCCTCACTGCTCTTTATTAGAAAATTATTTCTTCAATATAAAATAGGTTTTCAAAATGATGATGGGATTAATCAACTTGTTAGCAGAGAAAGTATTGAAATAACTTCACGGTTGGCATAGCTAGTTGTCGGATCAGCTTTCCCTTTCATCGGCACTTGTTGTAACAGGCAGGGGGTTAACCCTCTCAGACATGGAGCTAATCAGTCCTTGAAAGTCACTTCATCCAGTGGAGTGGAATAATGTACTCTCACGTCATTTGTCCACCTCTACCATTTGGAGCGATGTTATTTAGATTGTCCATTTTTGCCTCATCAGCTTCCATTTCTAAGAATTATAATTTTTTTCGACAGAATCTTTTATCAGAACATCAGATTAAATGTATTGTCTCATACCATCCACTTTATAGCTGGCATTGTTAAGACCAGCCAGTGTATATATAGTAAGCTAAAGAAAAAGCAGCTGTGTAGTTGGAAAGGCTGTTCTTTAAGCTTGATTAAATTCTCACAAAAAAAGAAGTCTGGACAAGGAGCAAGCTCACGATTAATGACCAAGAACAATATTTCCAGCAAAGAGTTAACTTAATCAACCTGCTGAACCAAAGGGTCCATTTACAATTGCCATGCAGATGCCGGTAGCTTTCTGGGCACACGTGCCTGCCCACCCTGTGCAAACAGATGTTCTTTGTCTCATTTTGCAGTATTTGTTGCTGCCCTCCCCACCACGACCAGCCCCTTTCTCCGCCTGCAAGAGCTGGTTCTTTTCCTGAGTCTGGGCTGAGCCTAATTGAACATGAATAGATTCCCTGGCCCCAAACGAGATTGCTGAACTTGGAGAAGACAAAAGCTGACGGACAAGGACAACATAATAAACTTTTCTTTAGTACTGGCATTTCCTCCCCGTCACTCAGTGACATCAGCAAATAAAATGATCACAAGGAAAGGTGTTTTATAGCCATTGGCTATATTCCTTGGGAAATTGCTCAAATTTCTATTTCTTGTATAACATAAACCAAATCTTACTGGGGCTTTAGGGCTTTCATACTAGGTGTTACCGAGGCCTTTAAAGTAGCTTCACAATTTAAGCACGCCTCAGTCAAAAATACTATTTTTCTTCTAATAGTCTTTCAGGCTTTTTACTAATATATTGAATGTGGTGAACTGTGTATTAACAAGAACAAGTGGAAATTGTTTCTAGCAAATTGTTCTTCTAGATGAACTTTTCTGAATGTTTCATTACTCAATTAACCATGATTTAAATTAATCAGAATATCCAGGAAATGAATAAAAGTAGAACTAGACTAAACAATGTTGACAATTTGATTATGTTATACACAGAATTCATCTATTCACTGAAATCCTCTTAGTGTGATAACTCCAATCTTCTGATTACAATTATTTCATTTATGTGGCAAATGTGGTTTACCCTTGTTCTAATACCAGCTCTTATTTTAAGCCAATTTTTTCTCCTGGCTGAAGGAAGTTGATATCAAAAACAGAATAGACATCTTTGGAAATTTATTCATCCAAATGCATTAATAAAACAAGCACCCAGATGTATTCCTCTTTGTAATGCAGTAACGACATACAAGAGGCTACTTTCAAACATTTTCTCCTAGCCATGGGCTCACCTTCTGTGTTTGTGCAGCTGCAATGTGTCTGCTCGATGGCCACCATACAGCTTCCAGTGCCTCTCTCTCTCTCCCTGTCTTTTCCAGTGGTTCCTGCTTTCCACAAAAGATCACGGAAATTGTTTTTATTTTGCATAAATGATTGCCATCCAGATATCAACAGCACAAAAAATGGTGCATAGGTTTAAGAGAGAACATCACCTTCCTTGAGCTGGGGCGAGCGTGAGTCTTGCTGACTTGCAGAGGGGAATATTGATGCCAGCAGGATGTTTTCAAGGGGGTGGCTGTTTGCATTGCTTGGGCCATAGGGTAAAAAACCCCCCTTGCTCAATGAGCTTTGTCTTTTGTCAATGTCACTGCTCTTGTTTGTAATCAGAGCGCATAACAAAGTAATTTCCTGGCCAAACAGTTGAAGCAGAAATCATGTTAATGTGAAAGCAACGACAATTCATTGTGTACATTTTCCCCTTTTGATTAAAGAAGGGTTTCTTCTTTGTCTCAAAAAATTTGGTCTTGTATTAAAAAATTTAAGAAAATAAATAAACAAAAAATAAATCCCTTCAACAACTTTTGCCACAAACCTTTTTATAAGAGAAACTAATTTGTTTAGTTTTACGACCCTTAATTAATTTTAGTTTCACGACCCTTAATTCATTTTAGTTTCATTACATTCATCATAGCACACATAGCACCTGCCTGAAGGGCAGCTACACCACCAGATCCAACAGAGCTTCCTACAGGGCCTGAGCTTCTGCTCTCCCAGCCAGGTAAGTGTAAGGAAAAGTCATTGCACTACAGCGAAGAGCTAATGGGAAGGAGGGAGAGAGAGAAAGGTAACCATCCCAGGACACACTTGAAGAATGGTTCCTGCTACCACTGGTTTGAATAAGAGAAACGAGTTGTATTTCTTCCTAACCTTCTCTATCTAGTTACAAATGGTGTTATGTGAAAGGCTAACTCAAGTCTTTTGCTCTATAATGAGAGTAATAATGAATAATGGTACTTATGTGTAGTAAATTAGGCCCTTGCCAGTAAACATCCTTTTAATCCAGATGCTTACTTTCTTGAATTTCATAATAAATCAGAAATAAACTATGTCGAACAGGATGCAAAATTAACTTAAGCAAAAGAGTAACTGCGATGTTCAGCAGAAGTTACTGGGTAATAATCAGCTTAATTAAACATACCTTAATAAATCAGAATTATGAAAATAGGGTAAATTAGAGTCTTCACGTTCCCAACCACAAGGATGAAAAAGACAATGGCTGCAGATAATGAAATGTGTTGCTCTCAAATATGCCACATAATCACAGTTTTTGTTCTTTGTTTATGCCTTTTATTGCCTGATTTTCTTTTTGTATTGTGACTCTTGACTGCTACTGCTCTTTGTTATTATATGTATTTCCCCCACAAGAGTAACCTCACTAAAATCTGCATACGAGTCCGTAAGCAAGTGTTCACTGAATCACCTGTTTTACTTACATGGAAGAACAAATTGATGCTTAATCATTTTATGGGAATACCTGGTGCTTCAAAGGAGATCAGGGGACCTTTCTGCAACTTTCCTATAAAACTTGTTTAAAACTGTTTTAAATTCAGTATCTTGGCAATTTCTGCCTTAATATGTCAGGTGAGATCTTACATAGTAAAAGTCAGTGGAAATTGTTAACTGAAGTAAATCCCAACATCAGCTGAAAACAAAATTGAACACATTAGATATAGCTTATAGTTGGAATCAAATTAACACTGTCTACAGGAAAGCATAGTTATCTTTTCCAAAATCCATATAGGCATCCTGAAACTTTGCTTTTGAAGAAGGAGCATATGCCACGGCCCACCGACCGGACTGAGCTTCAGTGCTCCTCTACAATGTTTCTACACCCCAGGTGAGCTTACACTATTGCCTTTTCCTCAACGATGACTTCCCATCCTAAATGTAAGAACACCGTATTTCAAATCCTAGTACAATTATGGGTAGCTACACGTCACGTTACCTACTAAGATATATGCTTAGTGCTGAAGTTGGGGAAATCTGGCTGTTAATATTTCTCTGCTGTCTAACATTACAGTGCAATTGGAGCAATGTTTCTGAAAGACCAGTTCAGTACATTAGCTCTCAAATATGAAAAAATACACTTTCATCATTGAAATTATTCACTTAAAGCAGCACTTCAGCAAAACATTGTCCACACTGACCTTGCAATTATATCACATCTAGCGTGCACTGATGTACACACAGTAGGCTTTGTGCTTTTCCACCTGTAATTGAGGCTATTAAGCAGAATGCAGAGGCTGAGCTCCACCCTCTGTATCTATCGGATTACACAGAAGGTGTAAACTGAACAAAACGCATCTTGGGGATGTTGCTGCTGCTGCTGAAATTACAATGTGAGGGCTCATCCCTGGTCAGAGCAATGCTCCTCCTGCCTGGAATGTGCAGCTCAGCATCTTTTGTTCTGTAGAGATGCTGCCATTCCCAGCATAAATCTCAGACACTGCTTAGTAAAAATCATCATGAATGAACTAAACTGGATAAAAGGGAGACACTGTGATGACATAATCCTCATTTTTAGAACGAGATTAGAATTAGAATTTCAGATCAGATGAGAATTGTTTTCAATAATTTTAATACTGCTGGAAGAGGAACTTATAAAAATGCTGAATTTTAAATCACTAAATCCCTTTCAGATTTAAATAGTTATTGCACATAAACTTTCAAGGATTTAGGCACTAATGTGTCAGATTTGTCTGGCTACTGAAAATTATCAACAAATCAAAACCATGAATTTCATTCATACAAAAATATCTTTAAATAACTTCTCTTTTTGTGATACTTTGTGTTTTGTACACCATTTGTCTCTGGATATTAACGTACTACAAGCTGAGCATGCTGATGATCTAATTTACTTCTGAAAACATGGAAAATATCTAAATCAGAAACGTTCCTAGAGGCCCAGGGGAAAGAATAATGAAAGTAAAGCCATATTGAGATCCTAATCTGGGATAGTATTTAACATTGTTCTTGCCATATAAAGTAATTATGGCATCAACTATTAGAAGATGCTGAATTAGCGTCTGGATGGCACCAAAAATCACTGTCATGAAGGACAGGCTAGGACATTTGCATGTGAAAGGATTGTGAACAGTATCTATAAAGAATTGTGAAATTACTACCATATTTATTATTATAATTTTGTATCATCACAGTCTCATTTCAGCATGACCTGTAAGAATAGATTAAATTAATGTCATTTTCTCTTCTTGTTAACATCTTTATCACAAGAGCAAGCTGTCACAATTTTAGTGTCTAAAATAGTCTGTGAATTACAGAGGGCAGGAGCTGGACCATTTCCCCATCCTGTGCCTCGGTTGGCTCACCTCTCCCTGTTTGCTCTTCCTTCCTCACCACGCAGGGTGACAATCAGCATAAAAGCTCTTTGTATCCCACTCTGCAGCAAAACAAAAGAAGACAGCCTTCACTGTTTTAAACCTCAAGGTGAGTTAAAAATGTAGAAAAACAGAGCTGGATGAAAAGAGAGTGGAGAAAGAGGAGGTTTGAATGGAGTCAGGGAGTAGAAACCATTGTACCAGAAAATTAAAGCAAGTATATGCATACTTGTTTTAACGTACATAGATACACATGGTTAGAATACACACTGTCAAAATAATTGCTTTTATACCTCCACAGATGCTGTCCCCCAAAATGATCTTATGATAAGAGAAAGATGTCTCTCTAAGATTTCACTGGCAGTTTTCAATAACAAGTATTTTGGACCTTAAAAAGATCAAGATTGTTACATGAAAATAATTTGGCCTTTGGAAATGTTGTCTTTTTATATAACCAGACTATGAAAAAATAGACGTCATGGTTGGTAAATTTTGTCCTGTTTTTCCTTTCCATCTCCCTTTTTCCTTGTTCGTCATCGATTTGAAAATAAAAGGAAAGGAAAGAACAAAACATCACCAAAGAATTTCCCAAGTGACATTTTGAGACATTTTCATGAATTTTTTTTTTTTAGAAAATAGCTAAAATCTTGCATTTGGATTCCCGTTGAACAAAGGTTTCAGGACTTTGAAACCAGTCAGTCCATCCTTCCCCAAACAGATTTTTGCTTAGTTTTAAGGCAGAGTTTCATAAGTGAATATTCTATGATATGTTGCTGCTCCTGATTCAACCTTGTTAATTACTGTCCTCTTGTACTTGTAGAAATTAGGTTTATGTCTCAGGTGCAAGTCGCACAATGTCTTACCATCCTTCAGGAAAGTAGGAAGTGGCTGAAGGAAGTAAAATAACAGTGTTTGAGTATCAGGTAAAAGAATGCTGCAGCCTCGCCCTAGTGAGCAATGAATAAATATTACACTCATGTAAAGGTCTCTCAGAACACGTTGTTCACTGGGTATTTAAAAAAACCCTCTGCTGATGACTGCATGTGCTGAAAGGCTCATGGACTTGCTATTTAAATCTTCTCAACATGCAAGGCTTTTGGAAGACTCCCTTTAGTTCTACTCTGATAATCAGCAGTAAAGTGAAACTAATGGCTTAAACAATCAGACAAATCGTTCTAACTGCTAACGTGTGAATTTGGTGTGTTTGGTGCCTTATTCACTCAGACATGGTTTTCAGTGCTGGCAATCCAGAGGTTCTGACTGTCTGACCATTCCATAACCTCTTTCTGCCACGCTTTCTGGGTTAAAAAGAATACTGCAACCTAATACCAAGACAGAAGCTGAACAATGAAGCCGACAGAACTAGGGGTACAGTGAAGAATTAGTTTGGGGCAACCTGCTGTTCCAGCTCAGCAGCAAATAAAGAGGTTTACAGCATTATTTCCATGCATAATTCACGAGGGCTCTACTTAGAGAAAAGTAAAACTAAACCCTTGTGTAGTTCCAAAATAATCTCTACCTTCTCTTTGATATGCTGAATACATTGTCATCTCGTCTGTATTTTTTTTTTCATCTAAGACTATCCAAGGGGTATAAACGCATATCAGTTTCCAGAAGGATTAGGAGAATAGGGCATAATTTGACACAGGTCATGCTGTTGTCAAATGATGGCTTTTCAGCATGGTATATTTATATACCACTAATTCCAGTTTCCATTGTATGTAAAGGGTGATTACTTATTTAATGAAGCGACTTCACTGGAGCAGAGTTTTGTCACAAGATAATGGTCTCATGCTGTTAACTAAATGGGAAAGCATTTACTGTAAAATATATACACTAATTTATGAGTTTAGATTATACAAAGGGAAGATCCAGCAATGGGATGTGGGCTAACATAAGAAAATATATTTTAAGAAAATGAATATTTGATAGCCTATAAAAACAAAAATGGCAACACATAAAAAAGACTACTCTGCTTTATCTTTGTTCTCACAATAGATGTACGTGTCAATAACTGGTTATATCAGTGCAATTTATATGCATCTGTAGGAAAAAAATTCACTTAACAGTGATTGCTATAGAACTGCAGGATTCAATCCTTCTGCCACTGGAGACTAGGTAAATAAGGGTGGTTTCTATGAGTTTCTACATCTCTTAGTTTAGGTACCCTTCACCCCTAAGTACATGCTATGTTCTTCATTCAGTATGTGTTCAGGGAGTGCTCCTAACTCCTCTTTATGTTCCTCTATTTCTATTACCCAATATAAATTAATTTGCATATAGGAGTTTTCTAATATTCCTGAATGTGGTGTTAATATACAACTATAAACCCGAAGTGTTAATCAGAACTACTGAGACAAAAGATCTCCCTAAGGGGAAATTGTCAGTTACATAATCAGAATACATTACAATCTAGTAGGCTGCATGTTTTAATAAAAAAGCGCAAAATGGAGGGCTGAATTTATAGCCACCAGACAAAGCTCCCTTAAAAAAAAGCCTATTAATGCTTCCTGCAAGGTCAGATCAAGGGTGGTGAAATGAGAATTGACCAAACACGAGAGCAATTCCATGTTAAATAAAAAGCCAGATATTCTTTTCTTCACTGACAACGGAAAATGAACATAGAGACAAGAAGGGTTGATCACTGATGCCAAAAATGTACTTTCCATTCTCTGAGCTTTCTAAAGTCTCTTCTTTTATCCATTTTCTATTTTTCATCATATTGCCATTCTCCCTTTTTTGTCAATGACCTTTCTTCAGTCCAACTCAGCTTCTGTCTAATGACCTGAAGAGGCCTTCTTCACAGGCTGGAAAGCTTTAGATTTAAGATCCCCCTCCTTCATTAGAGTGAAAAGTGAACAGCCTCTATGTGCTGGGTGTTAATGAATGTGAAGATTTTTTTTGTATGTGTTTTACACATTATGTTCTTGACTCCTTGAGGTGCTACAATAAATTGCTGCGCTTCATTTACAAGGAGTGATAACAGAAGCAAAATGAGGATCTGGCGGCAAATTACTTCTCAGTTCACCCTGGGTCAGGCTGCTGGGGCTAATGAGAAGAGGTGCTCTAATTTTAAACTCCTCCTCGACCAAGCTATTCTTGCATTAATGCTCACTGCTATAAATTGTAAAGTCAAATGAAGGAGCACTGCTGAAAATTAACCAGTATTTTTATCCTTTGAGTACCCAATAGAACATATTTTGGCTTCTGAGCCGGGTGGTTATCACCAGTGGCGCAGCCACTCCTGCCTCACCGCGGCAGAAGGATGCTCCCCACACCCACCCGCCGCTGCATCAGCCTTTTCCTCAGCAGAGGGGTTCCAGCCAGATTAGAATTTAACCCAGAGAAGGAGGTGTTTAAAGCCAGCCTTTTCATGTGCCTTTAACAGGACACTGCACACAGGCATTAGAAGTCGTGCAGAATTACTCTGTCCATTTAATGCTGCCGCATGTTTAATGAATTGTAATTGTGTATATGGAAAGACCCTGTAAATCACTGGCCCATTTAGGTCTATGAGCACTTTGTTGCTATAAGCCCAAAGCAGGATTTGAGTAGTTAATGAGAAACTAATGCAGCACCTGCTTCTCTCATGAAATATCTTCCTAAGCCTATATTTTGCCAATTTAACAAAATCAAATACAATACAAATAAAATTTTTAAAAAAAGAAAATAAAAGAAAAAATAATAAGGGGGCAAAAAGAGAAAACAAAGAAAAAAAGAAAAACAAACAAATACCCAAACCAAAACCACAGCCCAGGGTTCATACTAGGGGAGTTATGTGTCTTTGAAGAACATGGTTCCAGATTCTCATCACTGGATTTTTTTATTGATAACTTGGCACTGACTACAATGATGTTATATATTTAAAACATATACCAATGATACAGCATTAATTTGTTGTGTGATGTGTCTGTCCTGGTACATTCTTCCATGAAATTGCTACATAACATACAAATTAACCACACTACCCTACTCTAATCATTGTAATCAGTTATGTTTTCATGTGTACATTACTAATATATAAGGTTGTTGTAGTTCTTGTGTGTGGTTTAATTGCTTGTTTTTGCATATCTTGTGTGATTGATGATGTTCTAGAAATCTTTTCCCCGAAAGGAGACTTTCTAAATTACTTTGTTTAGATGCTAATGATTGTATTTCATTAGTGGCCCTCTCATCCAGAATCATCTTTAAATGAATGAATATGCCATAATTAAAAATCTGAATTATGAATTACTTTGAAAGGAGACAACATTGTCCCGATTTCCCACTGCGACTCAGTGTTATTTCAATTATGTAAATATGTTTAATCATTCCCCTTTTGTTTTTCTAATTATTTAATATTAATGTTGCTTTACCCCTTTATTGCTACAAGAAGGGATATGGCATCTTAAATGAGAGTACTTAGACAAGTGATACACAGATGACTAGATTCAAGCAGACATTTACCAGAATGCATAACCCATTTCAAAAACAAACATGCTATTAACATTCATACTAATATAGCAACACTAGCAGTAATTGCACTTCATGCATGTTTTGTGTTTATAAACCTAATGTATTCACAATGTACAATCTCCAATCAATTTTCTTATCAAACTTAAAATCCATTTGTACAACTTTAAATTCACTTGAAGTGCAGATTTTAAGTAATGAGATTTCTCTGCCCACAGGCTGCACTTCTTCAATAATTTAAAAACCAGCTAAAAATTATAAAGCATCTGGACATAAGATCTTGTTTTCTCACCAATACAGCCGGTGCTATTCAATAGGACCAGCAAGCAAAATCTTTCCTGTGAGTCTGAGCAACAGGAAAAAATTAGTGCTCATGAAAATTCATGCAGAATACGGTACTTTTACTGAAATTCACAGAGGACTGTGAAATTAATACCTGTAAAATTATCAACATCAGAATGCTACACCACTGATAATGGGTATTAATTATAAAATATTTATACATCGTGGAAATGTTATGTGCGTTTCTAACTAAATTTAACTATAGTCTAAAATGTAATAATTTGACAATTGCTTTGACACATCCTGAGGTAGAATTCCTGGAACTACACTATCACATTCCTGGGTAGCAACACAAGTTCAAAGCTTTATTTAAAATATCCTCGTTTGTAAATAATCTCAAACAGAACCATAAGAGAGAGAAAGACATAAGAATTTTATTCCCATACTCTTTGAAGACCACTGTAGCCCTGTGGAAAAGTGGGAACCTTTTAGTAGAAGCTAAGACATCTGTTTCAGCTCTTATCAACAACCCATAATATTTGCTTAATATAAAAACCCCTGTATTTTTAATCATAGGTTCTACATTTTGACAACCACCAGGGTCAAAAAGGATAATGAAATGTGCGTGGGTATTATCAGTAAAAACATCCTGCCACTTCCAGTTTGAGTTTATTACTCTCTGCTTTGCAGTTTTTGCAGAGAGAATATTTCTAATTAGGAGTGCTGCTCCTTCAGCCTCTGAACTGCGCTTGGAAGATTAAATCCAAATGAAAAAATAAATAAATTGTTAATAGCACCTTCTTATTTGGACTTTTTTCTAAATAAAACTTTTCACAAACAAAAGAAGGGTGGTCGTTTTCCATGGACTTGTCTATTGATGCAACCCCAGTGGTGGGCTTTATTCAGCATATCGCTTGGCCATCAGAACAAAGGTCCTGCATTTTGTTAAATACACTCACACTTCTGGCCAGTTCAGCAAGTTCTATTACCACATGTATTTTTGTGTAGATTTATTTTTTTGTCAGTAACTTCTTTCATACTCTTTTTAGTGGCACTGACCTTTTCAATCAGCAAAGGACACAAGGTAGCAGCTGCAATTTTCTTTCTATTAAAATTGTGTGTGCGTGAAAGAGAGAGACATTTAATTTCTATAGCTAATTTAGAAAAACTAATCCAAGTAAGCCCTCAGTATTTTTGCATATCAGTTTCAGTGAACTACCATCTCTACAGAGGCCACATTTTTTGAGAGAAGATACTTTTGAAAAACAACTTCAAACAAAAGTCAGAGGAGGAGAGAAGCAAGAAATGGATATCCAAACTTACATGGGCTGGTAGTTTAAAAATTAAGAATGCAAGCAGCAAGAAAGCTGAGCCTGGCAGCCTCCATTTTGTATGTTAAAATTTTCACAAGACAGTTTAATTACAAAAATTAGGAATGGTAATTGCTACATATAAATGTAAAGTGTCTCTCTTGGCCCAGCACAGGGGATAAAACCCCCCAGCCAAATCCCAAACTATAATGCCACTCTCTGTTCTCAGGATTCTTAAGTATGCAAATAGTTTTTCCACTTAAGATCTCACAGACACAGATCTGGTCAAAGCAAATTACCCAAACAGTTTGCATTCATCAGAGAGGAAAAGAGATGATAAGGCAGATAAAACCAATGAATGTAGACATTTTGAACAAAAGCCTGCCATTTTACAGAGGAGATTATCTTGTACTCTAATTCTCTAGTTATAGAGGTAGCAGAAACTTATTTTCATATTATAAGATAATGTGAGGTGAAACGGCACATAAAAACCTGGCTTGACTGAAGTGAATGACAAGATTTTCATTGATGTGAATGGAGTCATTTTGTTCCAGGGGGTTTACACCTTGTGTTGTTTTTTCAGTGTTTTTTGTAAAAATACTAACTTTTTTAAACAGAGTTCTTTAACAGCATTATTTCTACAGCCTATGTTCAGCCTGGTCATGTGGAATTAATAACCTCAAAAAAAAGATCACCTAGAGTATCAGTTGTAACTCAATTTTCTCATATTCATTTTGCGAATAAAATGTTCCCTTTTTACGTTTTAATTGAGATGGTCATAATGCATGGAATTACCATGTGGAATGTTGCCTTGTGAAATGTTAAATATAACTGATTCTCTAACAAAACACAAAGGTATATAAAATCTTACTCTTGGTATAAATGCTTATAACCTCATCACATAGGTGTCCCCAAAAGCGTCATCTGTGATTTTATTAGTCTTTTCCTTACCAAATCTCACACTGTTCAACGTTTACAGCCAGGCTTATGACAGAATCCAGACTCTAATGTAAAACCCAGAAAAGCTTCCAAAATTCCAAATTCCAAATCCAAAGCTTCCCAATTCCAAAACTGCAATCAAAAACTATCCCTGCTCAGCAGCTGATACTGAGAGCACCTCGCTGATAAGGCGGCTCCCAAACCAAAAGCCTTGCTGACTGCCACAGTTTCTCTGTATATCTTTGAGCACCCCTGCTCGAGTGTCGAGCACCCTCCTCTGCCTACCTGAGTCCCAGGAGTGCAGATGATGGTGCCATGATGCTCTGGTTCGGCTGGTACAAACCACCACCTGCCAGGCAGCTCCATGAATGCCACCCTAAAACGAGAATGATGGCACAGCTGTCAGTTTTCTAGGTGAGTCTAAGCAAACTTTCCAACACCTCTCAGGTGACAACAAATATTCATATTATGAACAACAATACAAAGAATTAATGAAATTATGGATAAAACTGGTTGTTACAAACATAAGGAAGATTAAATACTAATAGTAAGACTACAAAGTAACATGATTAACACAATACACAGGAGCTGAAAAAGCATGTTAATCAGTTGTATTTACTGTTCTGGTTATGCTCGAGCCTTCTGGATTTGTGCAGGGACTATCACTGACACATTTGAATAAAAAAAGGTTGAATTCCTTGCCCTCCCTGTAGTGGACAGGAGAATAATTAAGAATAATTAAGCACCAACCTCTTCATAGCCATCTGTGACATACTGAAAGAGCATTAACCGATCCAGACACACCGTGCTTTCCACACAGTTCCCCAAACACAACTTCTTTATCATTCCTGTGGCCTCTCTCTCCAGTGACCTCCTTTGTTCTGGAAGTATCATTCCCAAAGCTGGACACAGTACTCAACACGAGTAACCACGTCTTGCATCCATGACCTGATGCTCCCATTAACACCTCTCTGAATGAAGTCTGCCTCTTTTTCTGCAAGGATTCCTCCAATTCATTTCTAGTTCTAATGCTGTTTACAATCTTTCCCAAATTATCACCTCTGGGAACTCCTCTAAGCCTATGGATAAAGCTGGTCTGACTTTTACTTGTAAATGGATTTTTCTCAGATCAAAGTCTCAGGTTAACGGCTAGGAAAAAAAATGAGATATTCATAATCTCTAGCTCATTTTAGAACAAACAAATTACTTCAGACCAGAAGAGTGACTGGCAGTGTCATTAGTTAAAAGTATCACCATTAGTAAAAAGTATCCTAGCAAGCCCACTTGACAGCAAAGAGCATAAAAACTGAACTTCACGGCAAAGTTCTTTTCATGTTGATCTGAAATAGGAACTTAACGTTAACAGGCATACAAGAGATTTTAATAGCATCAGTTTTTAATTGCTTATGGCTTTTTCATCGGCTGTTGAGAATATTAAATCCATTAGAACAAAACATCTTTAGCCTGAACAACACAAAAGACCCAATTTAAAACCACCTGCCTCCCCAGAGCAAGCACTTACACTACATTGCTGAGATCGTTCTGGAGAACGTCCTTGTGATATCTGGAAATATTTAAAGAAGCAACATCAGAAACAGCTTCAGTTTTATTTTAAAGAAAGGAGCTGGAGGCAACACTTCATTAACCAAAGCCATTGGTCGGGTGAAATGAAAGTCTCCCAGGCCACAGCAGAAGGCAGGTGCCGGGACAGGGAAGGGGATCCCTGGCCCAGGCCTGGGGTGGTTCCTCAGTGCTCAGTGACCTGGGCACGGTGATGTCCACCTGGATGCTGGAGAGTGGGGAGATGTCTACTAAGCTCCTGCCAGTCTGGTGAAGAAGGCAGAGGCTGAGCACCATGTAGGTACAGCCTTGCCTTGCTATTGAGTTTAGAGGGAAGAATGTCAGAAAGAATAATAATTACATATCTAAAATTGTTAGACTTGCCATTTCAGTCTCGATATATATTACAAATTTTTGAAAAAGAGCAAAGAAGTTATAAGATATTCAAATATGTGACATATGAAAAAGTAATTTTATTTCAATCTTTTGGACTATTCAATGCCTTTTAATTCAATTTTTGGGGGGTCCAAAATCTTCACTAGATTTGATCTGATTTACTTAATTTTTTAGCACTAAGGTTCTTTCTTCTACACACACAAAAAAAACCCCCTCTTCTTAAATAATTTTAATTATCTAGTAAAGGCTACTACAAAAGATCACTGTTTACAGGGTAGGGGGAAAGAGGGTTTCCTAGAACTGTCATTTTCCTTATGCTATTGCAGTGTTATTTTAGTTTAGATGAACAGCAGCCTCATCTAAACAGACTGGCTAGAGGTCGAAAATCCAGCACAGACAATTTTGCATGGTAGCAGCTGATGTCAAACTGATCCTAATAAGAACTTGCCACTTCCCTGCTCCCCTCACTCTTTGCCCATCAAACTTCTGGCTGCTGCTTTCTCAGATGCTGAGAATCCTGCATTTAGTTTGGCAGAGTGGACCAGCTTCCAACATAAGTAAAAGGAGAGCCCCGTGTTTCTTAGTGGTTAAGTCACTGTCCTAGGAGATGGGAACTGAGCATTTCTGTCCTCAGCCTCAGGGACATCTACATAATGCTCTGAACGATCAGCAGATTTCCAGACAGCTCAGCTACAAATTCGTTTTTAGGCATTTCCATCAGGACTTGAAACTGCTGTTAATAGGTTCTATAGGCAACTGTCCCTGCCATCTGGAACGAGTGTCGGTGTCTATGTGTGTAGAAGAAAAACCTTCTGCTTCCCTAGTATTCAGCTTTTGTTAATGCTAGACAACATTGATGGACTCTCTTTTCAGCCTTCTACACGAGCTTTATATTTACAGATGTCTCCTTCCAACATGGTTAAAAGAGAAGTCAAATGACACAAATTGCCTGAGGAAAATGGGGAAAAGGTAGGAAAGAGATGAATAATGGCATCGTTCTTACCACTACTGTTGTCATCAGAACTTTAACAGTGTCTCGAAAGATGCTAAAGAAAAATTATGCTTCCTTCCCTGAACAGTTTACAGACAAACCTGCAAACAATACACGAGATGCACTGGAAGACCAGAGGTAAGGATCATGAGGATTTAAGTACTTTGACTGCAGCTTGAAATGTCCATCCTGAAGGAAGAGAAAGATTTTTTCCAAACTCAGGACAACCCACGCTGAATGATTTTTTTTTCCTCCAGATTTGGAACCGTAATAAATATCTGATTTGAAACACCAAAAATTTTGAAATTTCTAATTGAGGGAAAAATATTTCCACTGTCTTGAAAATCCATCACAAACATGTAAAAATCACTTCCTTGTGCATCAGCTTAACCTAAATTGCTTTGAACATGTTGTTCTCTGGGAGAAATACATTACAAAGACTTTTTCTCATGAAAAATGGGGAGGGAGAAGGAGGAATATGTGCACCCAATGTCATGAAACTCATGAGGAGATAGACTGGGTAGAGATGCCCTCCAGCAAGCTGATGCAATAGAGAGGTAGTGAGGACTTGAACATTTACTCCTAAAGGCAATTCATTGCCATGGAAATTTAGGTTTACATTTTATCAAAACAACATGGAACAGAACATTCTCCCTAGAGTCAAATCAACTCCAGTTAAAACATTTAGTTAAATTAAAAACATCCACAAAGAAGGGATTTCCACTGAAACTCATTCATGTTTTAAAAAAAGTGTTTTCCAGCAGTAGACCATTCCAATGGAGAACCTGTACCTATCTATATCTATTTATTTTATTGTTTCCCCTCCTAGTTGTAATAAGCCAGTATTTGGGATTTGATGAATTATTTCTATTAGGTGACAAAGCTCATGATTTGAGTTCGATAGTTCTTTACTACAACTCTTTTTATGCATAAAGAAAGTATATGCCATTCTACTTCCCTGAGCACAATAGGAACAGACGAGAAATGGTTCATCTGTGCACACTTCCAAGCTTGCCTTTTTAAACATCAATCTGCTCAAAAGAACTTTGGTCTTGGCCTCTACCCAGGGCCAATGTTTCTCTGACTGTCCTACCTCTCCAGCCACAGCTCTTGTCTTTCTGCCTCCAGAGCAAACATCCACACCTCTGTTCCATCCACTGCCCGTGCTCCACGATACCAAATAACGGTAATCCCCTCTACTCAAAAAAAAAGTCCAACACCATATTTTTTCAAATACACTTTCTCTATGGTATTTCTAACTGCTTTCTGCCTTGGGTGCAGACATCTCTTATTTCATTGTTTGCTTTCATAAAAGAGCTCGACTGCATTTTCTGTTCAGTTAAAATTAAGAGAACCAGCGTGCCAAACAGCTTGGCTATGACTGCCAAAGATAAGCTTGCTGGAAACCACCCTCTTCAATACTGCAGACCTATTCATTGTCCAAATGGAATGAAGAGTAGAGATCTCTTGTAGAACACCTCTGATTCATCCTCTCCTAATTAATAGTGCCTAGTTGTTTCTTAGCCCAAATATCCTCTTGTCCACAGCCTTGAATCATGTTTCACCTTCTAATAATAACTATAACAAAGTGAATAAGTCTAAAAAAAATGTTCTTCAAGATGCACAATTCAGGAAATTTTACCATTGCTTGCAGGAAATCATAATAAGGAAAGCCAGCTGGGCAAGGAAAGACACAAATTCAGCAGCACAATTGCAGGTTACTTTCAGAAAGCTTCAGGAAGAGGAAAGGTTGATCCAGCACAACAATTGGTGATGTTGCCCAGTTACTATGAGGGGTTTTGGAAGTCAGATACTCCAGCGCAGGGAAGACGAAAAGATGTCCTGGCAGAATGAGAATAGGAGCAGGAAAGATGTAGTCCTTAAGAATGCCCAGCACCCCTCTGGGGTAGGATGGAGGAGCTAATAGCCAGTCTTTCAGGCTAGCTGAGATACTGAAGCAGACAAAAAAGGAGCTTGGTTAATAAACAGTGCAAAATTACGTTCTCCAGTTTTTTGTATTTGTTCCCATGATTACAGATCCCATATTATTCACTCCTTATCTTAACAGAATGCAGTAAAATTACTTTTTTAACTTAAATGTTGTGGTAGAGCAGGACTTTGTAGCACAGAGTGCTTCACGTAGATTTCCAAGAAGGTGAGCAACACTCCTGCAAAAACTAAACCCTAAGTTTGCAGAGAAAATATTTTTTGTCCAACTTTGCCAAAGCTCTTCCACAAGCATCAGAAAAATGAAAGAGTGAAAATTTTTTAGTGACTACAATGTTTCCACATTCTTTGATAAACTCTGCCTTGGATTGCAGTGGTATGGAGTTTTCTCTCAACAGCTTCTCACCCGAAAAAGAGAGGAGGAATAGAAAAGAGATCGTCTTTCTCCCCCTTTTATCATGAATGCCATTGCTATGCAGTGGTTAAAACTACAACCAAAGGGCAGTGGGTTTTATGCTGAAAATTGGCCTAATCTGCAGAGAAGAAAAGAATGTATGGGAAGTGCAGAGGCAGATACATGGTTCTGGTACAGGGAGGCACTGCCCCACTATCCCAAACCACCATATGAAACAGGAAATGCAAACATCATAGACCAGCTATCACAGTGTAAACAGCAGATGTGATCTCATTAATCCCTGATTTGATATTATACAAATTAAGAAGCATATTTGTCTTTTCCACATTTCCATCTACACTTTGCTAACAAATCCTGTGAGAAACCAATCCAAGTGAGACCCAATCAGGCCTCAGAATATATTGACAAAGACAGTGTTTTCTGGTGGGCAGTAGCGCTGTGAATGACACCTCCATCAGAAGAGGGCAGCTCAAAGGCCACAGCAATCTCTTTGTAACCAGTGTTTTTAAGAGGAGTCCTTGTTCCAGCCCTTCAGGTTAGATGGCCTTGACTACTCATCCTTTGTCAGAGTGTTGGGAACTACCTGCAGACCACACATAGATTTGCTGGAGAGAGGTGCCAAAGAGCCCTGTATTTCCCTATGCGTGTGGTCACACCAAGCTGCTCCAGTGGCTGGGCACCCTGGGCACGTTTCAGGTGCAAACTCAAACTGCAATAATTAAATCCATTCCTTTTCTGCCCTGGACAATATTTTTTGTGTGTTGTGCTGGCAATAACAGAGCCTGGTTTGCCATCCAGTAGTAACACAGAACTCAAGCCAAGGCACTGAGTGGTTACATTGCTGTCAGTGCTAAACCAACACAGTCAAAACTGCTGTTGCCCTGGCAATACACCATGTATATCTTTGCCGTTTCTCAAAACTTTGTCATTTACAGTACTGGAATTGCTTCTTCTCATCTTGTAAGTCTTTTTTTTCTTTCAACTGCTACAGAGGGATGTTGTATAGATGAATATCTTCCAAGTTTGACCACCCGTCTGAGATCCAGCACTTCTGTGCACTCTTTTCACCAGTGTTACCAACACTATGGGCTAACTAGACTTTTGGGATAACACTATACTCAGCTTATTATAATAAAGTTCATGGTATATAGAGTCAGCTGGTTACATTATACCAAAAGCAGTTAAATAAATGTGTGAATTCCAGCATCTGTCAGATATTTTTTGTGGAAATCTACACTGTAAGTTACTTACAGAGCTTTCATACAGAGAGTAACTGTAATGAGGAGCAGCCTAGTGATGGTCTAATGTGCAGTGTCCTTCAATCAAAGAGACTTTTTAAATGGTTGCAAAAATTTTATTAGCTGCAAGAGAGAATATAACATTCTAGTTAAGAGCAAGAGAGAAAGATTCAAAACTATGAAAAAAAAATATTGTTTTTCCCTTATGAAGAAGTATAGCACTACTGTGATAAGAATAGTTGGGAAAACTCCCATAAAATATTTGGATTAAACACTCACATGAAATGCTAGCAGTGTTACGTAAATACTGATGATGATTAAATGCCTAATTAATTATTATTATTTGTTTTACATCCATATTTTAACACTAATTAAGAACACAGTGCTTTACAAATATATCAGGGCAGAAGCTCCATTTCCTCAGTGAGTCTGCAATCCAATTAGCAAATGCAAGGTAGAAAGAGAAAGAAATTCAGAAAATTAATTCATCATGATCATAGAATGGCCTAGGCTGGAAGGGACCTTAGAGATCATTTAATCCAACCTCCCTGTCGTGGGCAGGGACGTCTGTCACCTAGATTGGGCAACACATTACTTACCTAAGGGCACACGGTAAGTGACAGAACTATAGGAAAAAAAACCAAAGCAAACCAAACCAAACCAAACAAAACAAACCCAACAACAAAGCAGTCTTAGTGTTATTAGACCACATTGTCTCTATTCAAATCATGAAACATGTAAGCCTCTATGGCTCTGTTTACCCCAAAACACTTCTTCCTTATCCTTTTCCTTTTGCATGCCTCATTCACCATTTATAAGCCAACTAAACCATCCAAACAAAATCAGACATTCTGAAAGGCACAAATATCCTTTCCATATATCACAACGTAAACTGGAAGTTTAGTCCTTCCCATTCCACATATATTTAATCTGGGATACTACGGCGTGTACACACACAAACCAAAATCAAGGACCGAAGAAGTTACTGAAATATATCAAGGGATGAGACAAAGACACCTCATGCAGAAGAGAGTACCCTCATATTGATATTCGGAGGAAGACAATAAAGTGCTCTCACAAAAGGATGTACTCAGATCCAAGGAGGCACTGATCCTGCCACAAAGTTGGACTGCTGTTCAGAGCAAAGAGAAAGACCAGCCAGTCTCAATAACAGGCTAAGCAAGAGGCAGTAAAGAGAAAGGGGCACCTCACAGCTTTGGCAATGGTATGATAAAATAATATGTGCTGAATTACACAAAAATTCTCAATGGTTCTATGTAATTTTTACCTGTGCTACCAGAGAGATTCCGTAACCTTGCACTGGATCAGTGGGACCTGCTGGTCCCAGCTGCAGCATCCCACTGGCCCAGGAGGACATGCTGGTTCTGCAGCTCCTAGGGAATCAGCAGATAGCAGTGGCAGCTTGCAGCCAGAGCAGAACATACCACAACCATTTGGCAGCATTTTCACACACTTATCTTCTTTTTAATGGAAGAGGACAGACACCTCAAGTGCAAGGAATACAAAAATCCATGATAGAGACTGCAAAGGGCAGAAGATCCACTGGAATATTGGGATGAAAAACAGCAACTTGTGTAACTCCACTTTGCCTGCAGCATTTTTTCAATTTCAGTAAAGACCAAAAGAAATTTTACTTAAATACTTCTGGGCAAATATAGAAAATTCAGATTTGGAAATGTTGCCACTATGATTTGTGCTGCCACTCACTACTTGGGATGAGTCTTCATGAAGCAGCCAGCTGACTCACCTCTCCTCACCACAGCCCACCAAATGCAGGAAGAAGCAGGGAAGAACAAGACGTGCACAAGGAACACCTGGGACCAGAAACGTTACAAAGTCCTGCAGAAAGGGTCAAAAGTGTGCCTGAAACATCAGAGAAGATCAGGCTCCTCTTTCTCTCTGTAATCTGTTATGTTTTCAGATCTTCAGACCACTGCAATGGTATCTTCAGGATAAATGGCAGGACTTACCTGTTTCTGCAGGGAAACAGGTATCTGCAGGTCCAGCTACTGCTGCCAAGCTCTCTCATGATGTTACTGTTAGAGTTTCCATGATTCCCAGCCTGTGCTGCAATCTATTGGTTTCCTCCTTGCTGTCTCTGGTGACGGCACATTCTCCTGCTTGTTTGTGACCCCAGCTATCAGTGGAAGCTTCCTATGAGATGCCAGAAAGCATGAGGTGATGACACCAGGCAGACAAAGCAGGCAGTAGCACTTGGAAAAGAGCTAGAAAGAGCCCAGGAGCACTGCAGATCACAGCACACCTTAGAGATGTCAAAACTCAAAGGCAGGGCTGATTGCCTCTACAGCCAGAACAGCTCAAGGCTGAAGAAAGCCATAATTCTTGCAAACATTTTGGTGGTGCCACAGAATCCATGCCTGATAATGACATCAGAAGCAGAGAAACTCTTCACTGCATCTGTGGTGGTTTATTCAAGTCCTGAGATAAATACAATAGCTGTGGTCAATGTGACAATTTGGGTAGGAGCAGCTGAGCAGTCAGCAGCCAACATACAGATATCTCCCTGACCAGCTTCATCAGATACATATACAACTCTGCAAAGATAAATACCTGAGCAGCTTTTCTGGAAAAGGGCGAGTATTGCTTCAGCAGCACCAACTGGGAATGAGGAACTCAATTAGCAGAGCCGGCAAGAGTTCAGTCCTGCCATGCTACCTAGATTATATTGACTGTGAAATGAGAGGGGCGCACACCCTACTTGTGAAGGTGTGCATTAGACTCACTCAGCCTTCCTGCCCAATTCCTATCCTCTGAAATACCACTAGCCCCCTGGAGATATTATACCTGTTACAAAAGGAATTTCTTCCAACATACACAGATTTACATCATTTAAATTCCAAGAAAATGTATTATCTAGTTCATCATCTAGATTCCAATGCTGTGCACTAAGCAAACCTTAACTCATGAAAAACAGTCCACAAAAGACCCACATAGCAGAGACAGACACTTTAGGTATGGTTTCAGGCCGTCAGTCTCCTTTATCACAACCTGGGATTTTGCAAGCATTATTTCATCTTTATTGTGCCTGAAGCTTTCGTTCTCCATTATGGTTTGATCCTTTTTGCCAAGCCCCTTCAGCTGCAGAAAGCTGTGGTTTGCTTTCCAGTTCAGGTTCCTGTCTGCCACTTCTAATCCTCATTTTCATTCTTGCCAGTTAGTCATCTGATCTCTTTGATCCTTTGTAGCAAACCTTGAACTCTGCTTTTATTCAGATTAGAATCCAGAAGTAATGTTTTCTTTTCCCTGTGGTTTTGAAGCCTTTAGCTCCTTTAAGCTTGTTATCTTCTTCCAAAGTCTTCAAACACTTCACCTGCATTTTCTGTGGTTTCCGACCTACACACAGCATTTGTGACAACAGTTACCAGCCTCTGCTGGCACAATTGCAAGTGATGAACACTTTCCATTTCTTCTGTCCTTTTCAGTTCCTAAATGTTGGCTAGGTGGTACCGAGGCAGCAGGTATGAAGCAATGGGAGAGCAGTACGTTCCTCAGCTGTAACAGACACTACTTGGACTCTCACAGCCTTGTAGGTACGTAGGCTAACGGGGTCTTCCCAAGGCTTATGTTCACTGGAGTGGGTGATGCACGCTGAGGGTCTCTGTTATCATATGGGAAGTCCCTGAAAACCTTTCAAAACTTATGGTGGGGTGGATGGGTGTCCAGGCTGGCTGCAGCATCTCAAAGCACCACCACAGGGTAAATGATCAGTCCATGTGTCTGCCAGAGTAGATCCCACTGCAGATGGCTGACAAATACAATTCATCCAGCTCACATAAAGGAGGATGGTGCTTAGCTTACCTGGCTAAAGATGCTGGTGGACAGTAAGATCATTTCCTTGATGTGCAATAATGGTTAAGAATATTTGGTAGCCAGAATGGTCGTCTGCAAACATCAGGGTTAACTGCTAGTTCCCTGAAGAGGACACTGCTGGACAAGGTGTTAAACCCTCCATTTGGCTTTACTGGTTTACCAGTATGGAGAATAATGTTGGGACTAGAACCGAAGTTTCCTTCACATCCAGCCCCTAGCAGTGTGCTCTGTATCTCCACGCAAGGGCAAGAGAGGACACTGAATCTTTAGCTCCAGAGCAATATAATGTTCTCAGTCCTCTTCTTGAAGAATGCCACAAAGATTTTTGTAACCACGTTTATTTTCCTTTAGAGGCTCCCTCACAGAGATTTCAGTGTCACAAGCTTAAGTATTGGTCTAACATTACTAGCTCAGCAGTAGGTAGAATTTCATTTAAAAAACATTGAGGGTTAAGGATGAGTATTAAGGATGTTAAGCCAAGAAAACCCAATTTTTTTGCATTCTCGAACAGAAGATAAACATGCTGAACACTTCTCTGGGGCCTGATGTACTCCAAGTAGGACAGACCAAAGGTTTGGATTTGGTGTAGAAGCCATTATGGATGTAGAACTGAATCTTTTTGGATAGGGCTGTCACACCAAACCTTTTTAAAAAATCCATTTCAAATAAGGAAAGAAAAAAAGCTCTTCACACCTTTGTAAAAAGGCTTTAACATCTTTAAAGTTTTAAAGGATGAGCTGAGCAATCACTGGATTACATGTTAAAAGTGCTGGGGAAGAGCCATGAGTTCTGTGCTCTTTATAGCCTCACACGGAGGCATGAAAGTCAGGAATTAAATACATGTTCTCGAAAGACCGTGCTATTCAGAAGTCCGATTTCTCATACAGAAAGCACACATGTGCCTCGGAATGCACATTGATAAGTACTCAAGTAAGACAATACATTCCTTGAAACAGAGTCAAAAACCAACTCACACCAGAAAACTTGAAATCTATGAAGCATGAATATTCTGATTTAAAACATCATTGACAAATTTTAAGGACTGCTGAGCTACAAAGTTTGCTTAAATATAGCTAAAAAAGAAGTTAAAGGTCAAGGGATCTGTAGGAATCCTTCAGAATGGATATTTTCTCCCGAAGAATGAATCACTTGTTTGTCCCATAAATCTCAGTATAACTTCTCCTCCAGACTCTTCTTGTCCCATAGATCTCAGAAAGGCTGGAACATTTGTACCGACTCCATAGCCTCTTTGCTCTGATGTTCTGACCAGCAATGTAAGTAAGCGCTGATTCATCAAAGCTTTCACAACACACTCAAGGCACTGTAGATATAAACCCTGATTGGGAAAGAGATGGTGTGTGAAGTTTTCTTGGGAAATAACCTAAGGGGAGGTGGTCTTATCTGCTAGGCATTAGCTGCTTCTCTGGATCCCTGTGGCTTTCTTATGAATACATTTCATGCATATCTTACCTGTGTAAAGCTACTGAGCCATTTGTTGCCATGGTTTCCTTAAATGTTTCCATGTCCGTCCTCTCCTATCTTCCACAATATACAATTCAAAACTTTTGTCAACTAGGATTTTAATTACTGACATAAGTCCAGGTAAGTTAACCAGAGACCTGTACTTTTAACACAACAATATTTATATTTTATGTTTGATCAACCCATTTTCTAAGATTTAACAGAAAACAATCTTCTGTCTCCTAAAAGCATTTCTTCATTGTAATTCAAAACCAGCATCAAATAACAAAGAGTAAAGCTTACAAAGGTAAAAGCCAGCCCCACCCACTTTTTAAAATTTGGTTTTTCAAACAGCTTGTCTAACTGTGGTCTTCCAGGTCCCTATGCTACCTTCACCTCCTCTGGTATCGTCACACTGCTCAACAAAGAAGGTAAATTGCTTTGTCAGATGTTAATTTGTGCCTAAAAATGTATGAAATGTAAAGAGAGTTAAAGCTGAGGCTAAAGAGGAAAAGAGGTGGGAAGTTCATGTTGCTGTTCTTCCATTTACTCACACTATGTTCAGCTTTCAATGCTGATGGCTACTGGACTCGTAGGAATAACAACATTTGCTTGAGTTTCTCTATCATTTGATCGTATAGGTATTTATGTGCACATATAAGCCTCACTTGTCTCATAACCAGAAGTTGCTTCTGATGAGTTGTAAAGAACGAACACTAGCAATCCAGCAGTAACATTCTGGGCAGGAAATCGCACTAGTAAGTAGTAGCATTTTTACCACTGACTACAAAAAAAATAATATATATATCTATATAT
>NW_009730773.1:0-881 GCF_000703405.1 Apaloderma vittatum
ATAAAATTTTAAAAAGACAAACAAAATAAAATAAAAAACCCCCGTAAAACAAGAAGAACCCTACCTTAAGGCATAAGGTGATTTTTTTTCTGGGTTAACTAAGGAGACCATGCTGTAACTTTCTTAGAGAGCTAACTCTTTATTGAGGCTCAGTAATGTAAAACTAGAATGCTGATAGATGTTTGCCACGGAAAACGCAACAGAAATATTAAGATGCTTTAAAAAGAGACAGGATAAAAGACTTTTTTTGTCTTTTTGAGTGCTTTGACATCGATTTGACATCCAAACCCTTGATGCTAGGTTTTGTGTGCTGTATTCTCATTGCTTTTCTTTCTACCTTCTCTCCTAAACCATCTAGTCTGTAAGTCTGGTCAAAACACAGTAACAGCACCCTCTGTCGTCCCCTCTCCAAAACTGATGGATCTGTCAGCACGAATTTGTTGGTTGCTTGCAATTTCCTGCTTTTAGATTTCAGATGCTGTTAGGCCGGAAGAACAGTTCCAGATGACAATACCATTGCTTGTTAGACAGATTTAAGGCCTGAAGCTGCTTCAGAAGACAAGAAAGCCCAAACAGGATGATGACAAAAGGGTATGGACCTTTAAATGTAAATACGTATATGGACCTTTAAATACCTATAAAGATGCACTTTTAAATAGGCCAGTAAGCATGCAGGATTTTAATCTGTGGAAAATTTTAATCTATAGCCATAATTTTTCACAATCAGTCTGGAGCTGCAGAGAACACCCACCTGGCAACTTTGGCTGTTTAGACACCTAAAAGAGAAAATTTTCTTTTAAAACTGCCTAGGCTCAATCTTACTTATCTGTCTATCTATGTATTTATTTACAATCTGAGCACTTTCTGACCTTACATAAATG
>NW_009730774.1:0-11653 GCF_000703405.1 Apaloderma vittatum
ACATTCTGTGATTCTGTGATTCTGTGATACAGAAGCTATTCCAAAGTCTTTCAGAATGAAGAAGGTCACCCTTTACACTAAGGCTCTGCTGCAGTTCCAGTCTGTGGAAGAGAAGCTCTAACGTCAAAAAGACAGAACTACTTCTTATGCCAGTGGAGATGGATGCATGAAGCTTGGGCAACTACACAGTTCTTGCTCTTCACATTCC
The DNA here is from genome assembly GCF_000703405.1 of Apaloderma vittatum. NCBI lineage: Eukaryota > Metazoa > Chordata > Aves > Trogoniformes > Trogonidae > Apaloderma > Apaloderma vittatum. The sequence goes on from NW_009730774.1 coordinate 209, forward strand.
CTTTGTTATTTACACTGTCTGTGTAGAGCATTCTGAACACATTCTGTATGATTGATTCGATACTTATTCTGTTGCCTTAGTTTATCCACCTAGCAACAGTCTGTTTTATCATAAGAAAGATCTCTTCCTGATTTGGCCTTAGGACATGCTTGAAGCTCAAATTTTTGTAAAAAAGAAAACTTAAAAATGGCCAGACTTTCAGGAGTTCAGTTCTTGCTTTGTAAAGGGGTATTACTCCTGCAATATTAAGATTAGATTAAGAAATACCTGCAGACTGTAGGTTTCACAGGATATTGTAACAAATTGTTCATCTTCCAAGTGGCTGTCTGCTACAGAGCCTTTACAGAAACCTATTTTCTGAAGAAAGAGAATGCTAGCTTTTTTTCACGTTGTAGCACTGATACTCAACTCGTATCTTGTAAAATAAGTGATTATGAAAGGCTGAGTAGCTATAGCTTCTACATGTATTTGTAAGGATAAGCAGCTTGAGGAAACTTTTATTTTGGGATTGGCAAGCTTACAAAGGCAGGCAGCATTTTGAAAAAGGCTTTATGTTTGCAAAAGAGGGTTAGGTAACGTGATAGTGAAAATAAGCTGGCCACTTAAAGGCTCAACTACAGCAGCACAGTTAAGTTCTGCTGAAGCAGAATATCCCCATGAAGGCAAGTTGGGTGATAGAACATAATATCAATTTTTAGTCAATATCATTTTCACACCATAGTGGTGAAAGAAACCATGAAAAATGTTCTTTCTAATAGTTGTGTTTTTCCTGGGCTGTAGGTTGCATGACTCTATCTAAGTTGAATCTTGAAATGTTATCTTGGCAGCATGCCTGTTTAGTTTTTCACTTTCTCTTGTAATCCTAAATGTTTTTCTTATCTGACCTGACTGTAGTATGAATATACTCTTTATGCATGGTTTGTGATTTATTGTCTATGTCTATTTACTTGGAAGAAATCCTTAGCAATGACTCAGGTTTGTAAGGTGAAGGCTACCCTGCCTTTTTCTGGATGGTATTTTTTTCTGTTTTCTTTGTTCATGGACATCTAGGTAAGAATTCAGAACTTTAAGTGAAATGTTTTCTCTATTCAAAAGTAGTTTGTACAGTTGCAAGACAGTGTAGAGCTACAACCCATAAAAACATACCTCTGGGCTTTGATTCTTGTTAGCAAAGGACGAAAGGGATAGGCTGAGTGTTCACTGAGGAATCACAGAATATGAAAAGCAGGTGTTTATACAAGAAAAAGTACTTACAGCTAGTTCTGATGAAAGGGTCTTGCATTTGGAGATGTCAGGAATTGTGTCAGCTTTGGAGCAGGATGTCTCCTGAATTAAAAACTCTACAAAATATGCAGGACCAACGACCCACTGTTAGTGAGAGGTTAGTGGCAATTAGGCCTTGTGCATGAATCAAGAAGAAGGGGAAATCCTATAGACCTGGAAATAAATGTACAATTCCTGCTAAGTGCTGAAGGCGCTGTTTATACTTGAGCCATTATCGTTAGTTATATTACAGAATGATTTTTTGCCAACACTGCATTATTGCATGGTTGTTTTTTACTTCTTACATGTGCACAATCTCAGTAACTCATGCATTTAGCTATAGCTGAAATGAGTTTGGGTTTTGTAATAAGTTAGCATCTGCATAGAACTACATATTCAAAGTCCCTTTTCATTGTTCATAATTTCTGGCTGCTTTAATGAGCAGGATTACTTTTTCTATTTCTGAAATGACAGGTCTTCAGAGTTAGAAAATGGAAGCAATTAAATACTTTATTGTATCTAATGGTTTGAGACAATGAGTGAAAATAACTTTGTTATCTATACATAATGAATTTTAGAGAGACTGGATATTACTGTGGTAAACAAACAGGACTTAGCCCGGGGATTGTTTTGACTCAGTTTAAAAGTAGTTTTAAGCCACATTTAAACTCATTCAACAAATTACAGGTATGTGTTGGAAGGCATGACTGTGCTTTATTAAATCCTTTCTTTTAGAGAGTCAATAATTCATGGTGGTTGTAGAAGGGCTCACAGTGAAGCTTTCCTGAACCTTGGAATGCAAATCTGTGTCCTAAGTTTTGCATAAATCCCTTCTCATCACAATAAATCAAGTCAAAGTCTTGGATCAATGCAAATCCTCATTTCCTGGGAGAATTCTGCATAAATTATTCTCTGTACTATACAGATACAAATTCTAAGCAATCTGTAAGACTTAACAATTCATATCAAGTATAAGAGGTGGTTCTATACTTCTTGAGGGTTAAAGGAAGTCAGATGAGCCTTGGCTTACCTGCCTTGAAGCTCTTGTGACATTGAGGACAGAGAAATAATGAGCGTGTTCACTCTCTCCATTGAACTTGGCGAGACTTTGAACAGCCGCTTCCAAATATTTGAGCTCAGTTGGGAGGTCATCAGCTGGGCAGTCAGGACATATGGCCAAATATATCTGTGTGGAACTTTTTCTTCAAACGCAACAATGTCATTAGAGAAAGCATAAGCATACGAGCATGTTGACAGTGCAGGTCGCTGTAAATGCATATATGCCCCCAACCCTACCCGCTTGTCCTCCAGTCCCCTGGAGTAATGATATGTGCTTTGATTCACTCAACGATTCTGAATCGCTATAAATTTGCAGACCAATAAAAAAAGTTACAGTGGAGACAGAGACGCTGCAGATAAAAAGATCAACCTGCTGACAGTGGGCTTCCTGGTTTCACTTGCCTTTCATAAACCCATAAAAATGCTTTTTTGGACCACAGGGTAAAAGCCCATATAGAGGCTCTGCTGAATTTCCTAGAGGTGAAAACAGTTATGACTTCACTGCTGTGAGCTGCAGGACCACACTGGCTTTTTGATCACTGACTTTAGAAAAATTAGGGCAGCTGAAAGCTAATGGAAATGCTGAGGTGCCATAATTAAAATTCAGAGTAATGCTGAATGGCAAAGAGTGTTTTTCCAGTCCTCTTTTAAAGTGAATGTGTTAAATAAAGACATGCCTGGTTGTAAAATGCACTCATAAGTATTCAGCGGAGCAGTATTTCTTGCCTGATTTATGTAGATAATTGTTTTGCATTGACCATAAACCTAAAACAATATAAACATTTAGAAACAATTAATATTGCATCGTTTGCACTGATCACGGAGTACCTGGGCAGTTAATGGTTCATTCTCTCCTTGCTGTCATGAAATTCTTTCCAAGAAAAAAGTTCTGTTAATACGCAAATGGCGATGAAGTCATTTGGAAATAAAAGGCAAGATCTTCCGCTGGTGTAGTTCGGAGCTCTCCAGGTGCGTTCTCCTCTGCAGGATGGCTGACACAAGGCCACTCTTCTGGCAGCCAAGAAGTGCCCAAGTGTCCCAGAGCGCTTTCCCCAGCGAGGCCCCCAGGAGCTGGATCTGTGTCTGGAACCCTGATAGCTTAAATCTGGAGATCAGCTCAGCGTATCTGGAGCCAGTCCCTTGTCTTCCACCTTCCCCCTTCGCCCTACCCCTGCAGTAAGGAAGGAGGGTGGTAGGAAAGGCCCTAGATCACTTTTGTGGCACCGTAAGATCAGTCTTGCACACAAAGAAACTGACATCATGGCAGAAAAAAATACTGGTCTATTAATATAAGTTGTGCCTTTATGTTTGAAAGTTGAACGTATGTTCTCTGAGTGCTTCGTGAATATTGCCACGTGCGTGGCCAAGGCCTCCAGGACATTCATTCCTTCACTGCGTATTCTCTGCACCGTTTTCCTGTTAAAAGTGCTGTAAGCAGAAGTGAGCAGAGTTCTTTTGGGTTTTTTTCCCAGTTTTTCATTTAAAAATAAAAACTGATTGACCTAAGAAGCTGCCCAGGACAATATAATCATAAATTCTTCTTTTTGTTTTTGTCTGTTTTTTTTTTTCCCATATGAAGCTTCTTTTTCTTCATCATTTTAAATTTGGGGTTTTTTCACTTGTTCAGAATAGTTTTGGTCACCTGCAGCAACAATCTTGGATAACTCTCTGTCTTTGCAGCTCATCTTGCTGAGCTTTCTTTTTTCTCCTCTTTCAGTGCAATTTTTGCAAAGTTGTCAGAATAAAAGTGTAATTAAACTAAAGTGAAAATCACGTTATATAAAAGTGAGTTTTTTCTATTCCCTTCTTGACAGACTGTCTTTAAAATAAGCCTATAAAATAATAGGGTTGCTATAAAATGTAAACCATTTATTCTAAATAGTGTCCTAGCATGGCTATTTTGCTATGCCTACTTATTAGCTCTGGTCAAAAACTTTCTTTTAATGTTCACTTTTAAAAATAATTCTTACCAGTCTATAAACTGATTCAAAAGTACAGAGGAAAACTGTGAACCTTAAGAAATAAGCTTTGACTTCTTTTAAGCTCTGCTGCCTACTAAATATGCATGTGTAGGGATTGTGCTGTCATCAGTAGGACCTGAGTAACTCATCATACCTGAGATTAAATAAGAAAATAAAATCCCTGCAGTTGAATGAGCAACTCTGACCTTAACAGTTCTTCCACAACTTTTTGCTGAGTGCATGGCATTCAGTATCTGCTAACTCCAAGATAAGATAGAAGACAGAACCAATGATTTCCTGGGGAAAAAAAAAAAAAAGAGAAAGGGTCAGATCTGTTTTGTATAGTGCAAAGTAGGGACACATTAAAGGGAGAGATGGCAAAACGCAAAGCACAAGTGGGACACGTAGATATCCTGGAAACTGAACATTCTGTGGGACTAATTCTCAGTGATGGCAAATGAGGTGAGACTCAGGCCCGGGTAGAACAGGCTTGATCATGCATCTAGCCAGCTTTAATTAAAGAACAGCCTTTTAGAGTCAGTTTTATCCTTTTGATTCTGGTATCAACCAGAACTCAACTGCTTTTTATTATTAGATTTGAAAGGTAGATTATTTTGCCTTCAGTGCAAATGAGAGGATAGTGACCACAAATAATAAAAATGTTCCCAGTAGGCACTAGAAACGGTAACACCTTATTTCTTAGAGTAGTGCCTTCTTCAAGTATGGGTGCTTTGCACTTGCCGTAATGAGGCAGTGACTGCATTGATGCAGACAATTTAAATATTTTCTCAGGTGTCAGAAAGTTCTAAGAGAGACCTCTCGTATCTGCGCGGATGGCTCTGACTCACTCCCAGCTTCAGCGCGGTGCTTACGTTCGGAGGCTGTGCCTAAGTCCAGAACCTTTATTCCGTTCACTGCAGCACGGATGCACCAAGCAGCTGCGGCTCAACCTTTGCGCAAACATGTTTCCGTGCAAGAGGGACAGGGAAAGGCTAAAAGTACAGCTCATTATGTCTAGTGATGACATGGCGTAGTGCAGAAAGCTCCATCGCACAGCTCCTGGTTCTGCTTCTGCTGCAGATGTGGGTAAGCGCCTTTCCAGGACATTGATGAAGGATACAGCATAGTAGGATCATGTTGTACTTTCTGCAGTGGAAAGCTGGAAAGAGAGCAGTTGTCATTTATACATCCTAAAGAACTTAGATGTGTTAACTACACATTTAGACTGAGATTATGTCTTTGCTGAAGAGGGAGAAAAACCAAAACTGAATGAGAGCAGGATTCATTTGTTCCTGGTTGATTTCAGTGGTTTGCGGAGAACAGGCTTTATGGGGCAAGAACCTTGTAGAATATCTGTACAATTTTGGCTTCAGTTTTGATTTCTGTTTAACGGTGACTAAAGGCCAGCCAACAGGGCACCTAAAGGCTGGGATACTGCTGCCTTGTTTTGGTTTTATGCTACTTGGAAAAACATTGAGAGTATCTGTTCTTGAGCTCTGAGGAGGCCAAGTGATACAAACTACTCTGGTCATGCAGTATGGAGATCTCTGGAAAGAGATGAGGATGGTCATTTTATTAGAGCTCTACCATATATACTGGTAAATGTAGTACTAAACCCTTTAAATATAAAGGAGCAAGATAAATAGAAAATAAATGTAAAGAATGAGTAAATTGTTTTCTCTAAGTTATTTTCTTATATATGCAACTTAACATGTTTTATACCATTTTTAATATTTTTATATCCTTTTTTTTTCCCTAAGTGTTCTAAGATGTAATCTGCCAATGCCTTGTACTGAGCTCTGAAGATTTGTTTACATTAATCCTGAGGTTTAATAATGAATGTTGTTTTGAAGGCTGTGAAGAGATCAAAAGCGGTTTTGACCAAGAGTGAAGCTGAGGTGCAGCAGGACTGTGAGCAGTGGCGTGGTAGTATCCCCACACCTGCCTGCACAGATCCTTCTGGGGAGGGAACTAATTGTAATTTTCTGTTTACGTACAAGGTAACTAAATACCGTGATGAGATGTCTCCTTTAATGTGGTAACTAACATAGATTAAATGGGTAAACAGAAAGTAGGACTGGTCAAAGGGTAATTGCCATTTGCTGAAAAAGGAGTAGTGCAGCATTTTGTGTAAGTTTGTAACTTCAAATATAACCTCTATGAGAAAAAAAAAAACAAAACACTAAGACTATCCTGCATGAAGAAGTAATGACCAAGAAGAATGTGTATCTTTAAGGACTCCCAAAGTTGGAAATGGTGACTTGAGCTTTCAGGTTGGCTGTTCAGGTATTCTGGAGGCAAAAGCACACACGTAGCTCATTAACAAAATGTTCTTGTAATCAAATGTGTTTGCTGTTACATGAGTTTACTCAGGTGCATCATGAAGACTGATTGTAAAGCTTGATGATCTTAGAGATACTAAATGCAACTAGGGTGGAATGAACAGTATTTCCTGTTGCCTGTGTCTGTCTTGTATAATCTACACATTTTTTTGTCTACCTGCTTATGTATGTATCATCCTCTACTGGGGAAAGGATAATTTGGGGTTTATTCAGAGCTCAGCAGATCTCTGAAGGTTTCATCATCCTTATTTTAAGTTTCATTAAAAGACCGTTATGCAAAGGTCTCTTGATATCTGCCTAGTATTGAATAAAAACTTATATCTTTTCTGCATTGCTGAAAAAAAATCCCTTCCTCAGCACTGCTGCTGCTGGGATTGCCGCTGCCGTGTGCGCTGCGGAGCCTGGGAGCCAGAAGAGATGTGGCAGCAGCACATTTGTGGCAGGCTGACCTGGTGCAGGGCAAAGAAATTAAATATTTTGACATGTTTTGTAATTTTGGTTAAGTGCCTGTCAGAGAAGTTAATTGTGAGTATCTTGTATGAAAGAAAGGCTCTGTCCTACTTGCATATAAGTTAGTAGCAGATGGCTCATTAGTTTCAATTAGAGCAAAACTGAACCATGGTTTGCTTAAGGGCAGGTTTGAATTTGAAGTAACTTTGAAAATGTTTTTATCCTGAGTATTGGTTAAAGAAATAGGAGGAAAGACCACTAACTGATATTTAAAAAAATCTTTGACTTTTTTAGAGGAATAAAAAGTTGCAGGAGGTTGTTACCATCCATGAACATCCCTGAGGTAGCTGACGGCTTCTTACGTACTCAGTCCCAGCAGCAGCAAAAATGTGGTGATGGGCTTAGATTGTCTAGTTCGTTACTGCAGTGTCTGGAAGCACTTTGTTTACAGGATAGGCATATCAGATATAAAATATAAGAATAAAAAGAAATTCAACCCCCAAACGAACAAAGAGTCCTAAGGTGATAAGTTAAGTCTCTAGGGAACTGACAGACCAAATCACAAACAGGGACTGGAATTCTCCTGTGCTGAGATATACTTGGCACAGATGAAGGGAGAAGCAGGGAGATGAATTAAGTGGTTCCCAGCGTGTCTGTCCCCACCAAGCTGCACTCTCGTGTGGTCGTAGGAATGCTCTAATTATTCTCAGTTGGAAATAGCCCCAGGATGGGAGTCTAAATACCTAAATTCCATGGCTGATGATGTTGGTTCTGGGCCAGCTCGGAGGCATCCCATGTGGAAAAAATCCTCAAGACACCCGATCCAGTTACTTAGTGGGCACATTCTGTCACCTGAGCAAAGCGATCCAGAGAGCACAGTGCAAAGCGCAGCAAAATGTGAGTCTTTGGTCATAAGATCTCAAGTTGCTGGAGGCCACATCGTGTCCACAGAAACCACGTCCTTGTGAGAGCAGCGGGAAGTGGTGTCATCCTTGCCAGTACACATCTTTAAACATCTGGCAATGATGCCAATTTTCTTTTGGGGTTCAGAAATCAGCCTTTCAGGTAAGATTACACAAAGTAAGCAAGCATGACAGGGCACATGAGTAGCACACTTCCACAGTGCCTTAAGTGCTGCGGGCTTTGTGCACTCATTTCAGGTTCCCCCTGACTAGTGCTGGTGGATTCAGCTGTTGTAACACGTAATAGTGATAAATTAAGCATGCACAGAGAAATAAGATACTTGAGGAAATAAGATACTTGAGGATATGAGAGTCATATTCCATAGGTATTTCCAGTGTAATTTTCGCACTTGACTTGGTTTCAGATTTCTTCTTGTGAGTGAGTCATCATTTAGAGGTCTGTGAAGGAATTCCCTGGTCCCGAGCTGGACGTATGTACACCTGTTAGTGCTTACATCTTTTGTGCAAAATGTACAATGACTTAATAGCCTTTGCACTCCAACTGCTCAAGGCAGTGGGAGGAAGGTGTAAAATAAAATTAAATCAGAGTAGTGGTGTTTCATACCAAGTTTGAACTGATGCCTGGAGCTATTCCAGGGGCAGGCAGCAGAGAATCATGACTGAGATTTGCTCTTTAATTGCCCACAGTGGCGATGAAACTGTTTCTAGTCATCTGTGGGTAAATCTGACACAGCCTCTGGAGTCCTGTGAATGTAACTTTACATTTGCCTTTTGAAATATTTCTTAGTTCAAACAGATAGACACAGGGCTCTTTGTGGGAGAAACAGATACAGAAGAAGCAGGTAACTTACCTGAGAGTGTTCTCGGACACTGAAAATTCGGTAGAGCCTGAGTATGTAGCCCTCTTCTTGGTCAGCGTTGACCTGGCAAAGAGCCAGATCTGCAGCCTTCGCTACCGCAGTGTCATCACAGGCGGGGGAAGGAGCACAGTCCCTGCTTCTCTGACGGGAGGAGAGGCAGCCCAGGAGCAAAGCGCCTGTGTGCCGCAGGGTATTGAAACAAGTCAAACCATGCTGCTTAGAAAACCAGTGCAGTGGATCAGAATGGCATGTTAGTATGGAGGGGCCGGCCTACGTGAAAAAGCCGATTTTTGTAGTGGAGCTGTGTCTCTTTATAAAACTGATGCTCCCTTTTTATTACATACTGGCCATCACCTTTAAATCTACAGCCGCAACAGCAAACATTGTCAGTGATTACAGGCTTTATGAAAGTGTTGCTGCTCCCTCTGAGGCCAGAGAGCACTTTCTCCTTCTGGCTTTACATTTCCAAAAAAATTCAGACTTCACTGGGTAGATCATATAACTTTGACCTCATCCGAGGGACAAGAATATACATATGAAGTTACTTTCTTAAGAAACCAGAATTACTTAAATAAACCTACGTGGACAAGTCTCGGTCCGGCTCTGTTCTGTCAGCAGTCTAGTTCTACTTCCAAATAAGACAATGACAAAGGTCTCAGAAATTTGAATGGGAGCTGGATGAGGACCACGAGGTTGACTGATTTTACAGTTTATATGTGTTAAATGCTAATACTAAACAAATATACTGTCTCTCTGTTATATGCAGTCAGTCTGGCTGGGATAGAAACTCAGTTTGGATCAATTCTATGAGCATTCCTACTCAGTTGGATACCTACACATGAATGATAACCCTTAGCCCAGGCCAAGCCAGCAAAATGCAGTTGGTGTCCATACAAGAAGCCTGTGGATAAATGGCCTCCTCAAGCCGTTACATACTCTGACATAGCTTGATAACAAGGCAACGTAAAGAATTAATGGTTTCATCAGGGTGTCTGCTTTTAAGCAGAAATTTCCGAAGTGTTTATCTGGGACTTAACATTCACTGTTACTGGATAGAGTGGCAGAGATGTGTTAAGTTTTGTTCTCACCCCGCAGACTTCACTTCTCTTGGGAGGATGGTGCAAAATGAGCTCCTGTAAGAGACTGGAGAAATTAGACAATAAGTAAACCAGGGCTATCAAAACCATCCTAGGCTATGGAAGGCTCCACTTCAGGATTTTTTCTCTCTCAATGCCTTGACTCCTCTTTTGTTGCCTGAAACTCCCAATACCTACCAGATATTTGATCTCCGACTGATTTTCCTGAGCATTTCCTATTTCATCCCAACTTCCCCAACTTCTGACTTTGTTCTCACTGCCACAAAGTACTGTGTGAGCTTGCCCTCATTACATGTTGCTTCCGCTGCCAAAGAGCAAAGCTTGTTTCCTTTTATCTCCTCCCATCTTTACTTCTTGGCTGCGCCTGGTTTCAACCCCTGCCTGGCAGTGCCTAGCTTTATATTCCTGTGGGTTTAGAGGCAGGTACAGTTGCATGTGAACTCTGCTGCTAATCGTAACATGCTGCTGCATTTTTATTGCCTGAGAACCAAATTTAGTGATGAAGTAAGAACCATCTGAGAGAGGAGGGAAGAGGAAAGTAGCTTGTAATATAGTTACTGACGTGGGGCTGATTACGCTTGTCTCAATGCCAAAGGTCTGAAGGGGAAAATCTGGCAGAAAAAAACACTTTAAGTAAGAGAGAGGGTGTAACGTAAACTGGAGGGTGAACTGCTTTCGTTTGATTTCTTGTAGCTGGTGCCTTCCTCCTTATGCCACCTCTTGCTCTCTTTTTGCCTGTAAACTATCCTCTTTGTACTTTGAATCGAGGAAAATGTACATCCAGTTGTCTCTTTGCCAGTTCACATCACCTTGCATAGCTCTCCCAGATTTAGTCCAGATTTCTCTGTGAACTGCAGCTGCTTATCCTATAACTGGCTCTTGGCTGGATGATTTGGACCTTAGTTTTCTATCTTATTCAGTGTTATTGTCTCTCTTATATTGTATGGTCAGAATTGGCTCAAGGAGAAGAGTCTCACCTGCTTAATCTTAAGGTCCTTGGCTTCTCTAACCAGTTTAGATTGTAGGAAGCCACAGAAGAACCATAAACCTGCGGCTGTAGGCCTGAGGAACAAAGGAAATTGGTCCTGCAATGTCACTATTTTAATTATTTCAGCACTACTCAGTGCTCTGCTTTCATTCCTTTTCAGCAGTTATAAAAAATACAATCCTGAGGTGACTGGAGACTGACTTGGGGTGAGGGGGAGCATTCACTGACTCAGCTGCTCCCCGTTAGTATCACAGAGCACACACTGAGCTGTGCAGATTTATCTGTACCTTTGACTTACCCGCTCTCTGCTGAGTTTGAAGGCTGATTTGCCAGCTAAGAGACTGCACTGTGATCACTATTGATTGCAGAGCGATTTACTGAGTGCAGATGAAAAAGAGTCATGGAAAACTCTGCCTGGAGAAACTCTGGGTTGAAGTGACCGCAGTGTGCCTTGTGGGTAACCTGTGAGGAGACAGCAGGAAAAGCTGTGCAAATATCTCTC
>NW_009730774.1:11684-28173 GCF_000703405.1 Apaloderma vittatum
GCTGTTGGCTTGAAGATTTGGAGAAGTGATGACCAATATTACTTGGGGAGGGTGCCAGTGAAAGTCATCAGTTTTCTCCTGAGGAGCAATTCTGCAGTATTTCACCCTGCAGGACACCAGAAGCTGGGTAACCATGTCCCCAGCCCTCATTTTCTGTCATGGGAGTCTGTGTGATCACAGCTGTCTGCTGAGTGACTCTAAGTACCTTTAGGTTTGAGGGTTACCCCTTTACTGAGTGAGGAAGGAAAAGTGCAAGTGAAGGACATAACTGGCTCTATTTAACACTACTGTTAAGTTGAGAGGAATTAAAATTTATGTATTGTCATGGTTTTTTACTGGTGGTATAAAGAATCTTAGCTTTTTAGCCCAGCAGTGCTTAGAGGATGCTCCTCTGGAAGACAGCAGAACCCATCCTGGGGAAAGTCTGCAGGAAGCTGGGTGGGATTAGCCATACAGCCAGGAAGACCTGCAAGAGCATCGGGGCTGAAACTCCTCTGAGAAGACTGTGGTTGGTGGAAAACCCCGATCGCAGGACGGAAGGGGCTCGTGGCTGCTAGGTGGAGGCACCTCATGTGTTGCCAGTTGCTTTTGCAAACGCAGGGTGAGGGCTAATGCACAGGCTGTATCCTGGAGGGAAGGAATACAGGGGCGGAATGCTGAGAAAGGCTGCTGTAGCCATAGTACAGGAAGAGCAGAAGCAGCAATGTGGACTCGCTCCCGTTGTTCCTTGTGCCTGGGGGCGCTTCCCCTGTGGCTAAAGGATAATAACGCGTTTTCTTTATCCTTACAGTACATGGCATTTCTATGGAGATGGGTGCCACTTAGTACTGGCCGTGTCGGTGCATCTTATAATAGGGAATTGTTATATCCCTGACTCCGTCTTTGTGCTCTTCCTCGCACTGGAAAGGAAGAAATTTCAGTGGTGAAGTAGCTGACCTCAAAACATGGACACAGCTGGGATATGTGAGCCTGTCCAGCCAAAGCAGCCCATGTGTACATATGCTTTAGCAAAACAGGGTTTGGAAAAGTGGAGAAACATTGTGAGCCAGCAGTGCAGACCTGATGAAGCTATTCATGCTCTGTTTCAAGGAAGGAGGCGTTTGTATTTTAGGTTTGCCACTTGGTAGCACTCATTGCCCAGAGACCGTATTACTAAATATTGCATTTTTTACTAAGGTCCAGGTGCATGAGTATGTGGCTGTACTGGGGAGAGACAAAACAACTGCTTTAAAGCAGTCATGGAAAATGTATCCTTAAGAGGGCAAAATTGTCCTTAAGAGGAAAAGTGTTAAGCAGAAAGAAGATGAGGTGCAGCTACTAACTGGAATGCAGAGAGCGATTCTGCTTTTTTTTTTTTTTCTTTTTTTCTCCCTGTTTCAGGAAACAATGGAATAGTTATGCCAGGTGTAGAAGAACATCTGTGAAGTATGGAGGCTGCAGATGTTCTGCTACATATCCTTGCTTTGTGTGTGTGGAAAAGGCAACAAGAAAATGCAGCATTACTGGAGTTGAGAGATCCCCATCGGCAGGGATGCCTTTTATAAACATGCTGTTTCTACCACCAGAGAATGTTTTGAGCTTGGAAAACATTGTCTTTTCTGTCTCTTAGTGCCCACTTCATTATATACAAGACAATTTGTATGGTTTAGTTAAAGCAATTCCTAGTTTTAAAAATGCAAAAGCTAAGGAAACTGCTCCAGGCAAGTTAAAAGCTCAGTTTCACATATCTGATGTTACAGGAATGCAGATCACAATAGTAGCCATTTCATTAAATCCTGTACTGTGTGTCCTGCAGTGGGATGGGAGGACCACCTACATTACCACTTCAATAAATATCTACAACTTAGTACTAGCACTTTTTGAAGAAATGCCTGCACACAGGGTGTGCTGGGGTCACTGCTTTACAGAGAAGCAAAAGATCACTGGGCAATTGCCTAGCAGGAGCTGGTGCAATTGCCTGCCACACAATTCCTGCAAGAACTCAGTATATTCTTGAAGCGTGAGAGCTGCTGCCCTCATGGGGAGAGCTTTTTGGCAGGTTGTTGCCCTCACGTTAGAGGAGGGCTTACAGAGCCTGGGCTGCTTTCCCTTTTTCTTTCCCCTCCGCACAGCCAGTGGAAGCACTGGTGCGAGCGCCTGCGGCTTCTCCTTTCCCCACTGACGCAGCAGAGCAGAACCTTTCTGTGGAGCAACCTGTCGCACTGTTACAAAGAGCAAATGTTAGTTGTGTTGCTTACTGAATGAATACTGGAAGGTTGTAACTAGGAGAACAGGGTAGGTTATCTGAAGCAGTTCAGAAATGACATGTGTTCCGCAGCTTTTGCTGCCTGCATGATAATTATCTTGTAACAAGTGCTGTTCCTGGTTAAAGATTCATGACTGTCTTTGAGACGGCTCCCCGGGGCCTGCAGAATTCCAGTCTGGCTGGCAGTGAAGATCCTTCTGGCCCTGTCCTTTTATTATTTCTCTACCTAGAATAGATTTTGCCTCTAACATGTGTCAGAAATTCGAGGACTGCTGGGACAATGGTAAATTGCCATCACTGTCTGGATCCTATTACATGAGACACGTGTCTGCAGTACATTTTTATTCCCTTAAATTGGTTTTCCTTCCTCTGCACACAGGCCATACGGTACCCCGTGATCATACTACACCTGTGTAGCGGCTGGAAGACACAGAATACACATGTGTCTGGCTGGAAGGATCAATGCTTCCAGCCTGCGCAGCAATGAATGTGCCCTGTTTCTTTGTTCTTTTCACAGATATGGCACAGACAGCTCTTGTGCCACGTCCAAAAGTATTGAGGTACTTCTGGTGGGTATTAAAAGTAGGTACATGCTAGGAAACACTACAGGTGGAATGGAAAAATACGTTCTTTCCCTGCCAGTTCTTTAGTGTTACTGGTGTGTGATCAAAAGAAAGGACTGACCTGATTTTCTGCAGTGCACAGCACCCACACATCCCCATGAAGCTGATGAGAAGCGCAGGAGCTGACTGTTTTTGAAAGCAAGCCCGGAATATGACTCATAATGCTGTGAAGGAGATACTTGACAACTAAATGAAAATATATACAGATAGAAGGTACCAAAGCATTTCTGTCGAATATTTTATTGTGAAGTAACCCTTTGGCTGGTGTTCCTATCACAAAGCTACAACTGTTGTATAGCTCTTACAACAGTTTCATTGAAACAATATTTTCTATATTTTAGCGAGAGCATTCTTGTGTGCAGAGAAAACAGCTGCTACATGTTGTAATCGGCTGCATTTTGAAGCAGGCCTTTGCAAGGTCTTGGCCACGGCTCTGCCCTCTGCAGGGTAAAACTCATTTGGGCTCAGAGTCGGAGCGTTCTCACCTATTGGCGCTTGATGTTGAGGTCTGTGTGTCGATGCTGCCGCTGCACACGGATCCTTCAGTTAGCTGTGTTGCTGTTTCTGTCACACTGCTTATATCTTGAAATAGCGAATCCTCCCAGGGCACGGAGGAGGAGGAGGCACAAAGCCAACTGGGCGAGGTACTTTGTCATACTGAGCAACTTCTGCAACTGCTCTCTTTGCTACGGGTTTTGCTGAGAGCACAGCAGTAGGAAATTCTGAAGAGCTGGATTCAGATGCAACGGCGTTATTGTGGGAAAACTTGAGATTATGGTTTGTGAATCCTTGTACGACACTGGGCGCCAGTCCTGCTGATGTATCTTGACCTGGTTGAGAGTAGGTAACTCCAGGCTGGAGAAGAAAAACAATTTATGTTTGTGTTCAGTGACTTGGGGCGTATAACATACAGGGCATTGATATCACCTAGTAAGGTACCCTGCTCCTAAATAGATATAGACCTCCAGCCCGGGTACAAAATGTTTCTAACCATCACGGAAGTTTGATTTACATTTGAACACATACACAAGAGCCCAGAAACACATTTAATATCCAGTGGATCATTAGCAGCAAATTCTGTGCTATATGGATGTTCAGGGCCACCTGTGCAGCTGGCAAAACATTCAAGACCAGCTGTCTTACTCTTTCTTTCATATACCTCCTCGACAACTAATTACTATTGTGTTACCACGAGCTCTGGTCTGTGGGAAGTGTTCAGCTACCACCTCACCCTTCTTGAACCAAATGAAGGCTGGAATACCTGCAGAGCACTCAGGTCCAGTGAATGCATGTTCCCCTCCTTTTGCTATAGCAGAGCAGGTCAGGCTCCCTGAATTGAGTCACATCTAAGGACTCCTAGCAAAAAATCCCCAGCTGATTTCATCTGCCACAACGGCTCATTTGTGTTTTACATCTCTCTGCCCCGTGCCCCTAGCTGAGCAGAGTTTGGTTCCCTTTGCCCTGCCAGAGGGGTGAAGCTCTCAGCTGCTTAGGAGGACAAACTGTGTCAGGCACAGATGGCAGAGGTGACCTAATTCCTTGCACAGAAGTCCACAGAATAATCAGGAGCAACCTTACTTTGGTTTTTAGGATACAAAGTAAAACTAAGGTTATCACAAATAGCTAATGCAGGCTACCGTGAAGGAGGAAAACTCAGACTGATTG
Source organism: Apaloderma vittatum (assembly GCF_000703405.1). Classification (NCBI taxonomy): domain Eukaryota; kingdom Metazoa; phylum Chordata; class Aves; order Trogoniformes; family Trogonidae; genus Apaloderma; species Apaloderma vittatum. The sequence goes on from NW_009730774.1 coordinate 16,218, forward strand.
CTTCTAACAGTAGTAATAGGGTAGAATCCTCTGGAAAGGAAGGGAATGTCTTGAGTTGTTACCTGATGTCCGTAGAGCTGGCAGTCCACTTCCAAGTCCTGTGAGGGCTCTTTTACCATTGTTGCTGTGCAGAAACCGAAATTCTGGCGAAGCAGAACGTAGTCAAGAGAAAATAGTTAGGAAATAGAGGAGACTAGTTATTAATTTCAGTATATTTAGAAATAGCTACATCTTCTCAGATTTTATCTGAGCAGTGAAGTTCTGGCTTTTCAGTCTGTTGGGCTCAAAAGCCAAGCTGTTTAAATGCGTAACCGGCAAGTAAATGTGAGTCCTGTATTCTTCTAGAGTAAGATCCTTTGTATGTCTTGGTATGAGGGAGGGAAAGAATACATAAGAATCTAGGTAAAAGGTTCTCACCCACTCAAATTGCCTAGGACTCCATTTCATCAGTAACAAAAGAAGAATTTTAGCATGATAAAGTATACAGTACAATTCTCAGGAGCCTATATATCAGAACAAAGCATGCTGACAGCACTTAAATTGCAGGAAGGTGAAACACTCTGCCCTTTTATTATGTGTTTGTGTACTGTGGAGTAAAAAAAGCCTGATTTTCTCAGATGCTCATGTTAAAAAGAGTAAACAGTAATATATATTTGGTTGATTAAAACCATTTTGTGTTAAGGACACTTTGGTCCTCAGGCATTTTTGGAATATATTCAACTACATCAGGATTCAGTCCAGATAACATGGAGAGGAGAGGAGAGGAGAGGAGAGGAGAGGAGAGGAGAGGAGAGGAGAGGAGACAAAGCTTTAGGAATTTTATACTGAGAAGCATATCATGGTGGTGTGCAACTCTTGCACTTCAATCCTCATGAAGGTCTATTCCTGTGGGTGCACAGGGAGGTCCCAGCGTGCTGCTTTCCTACCTGTCAGCTGGCAAGCTCAGGACTGGGTGCTGGCATACTTACAGCCTCATCGTCAGGTAGCAGGTGACAGGCCTCCGCATTAGCTTTAGCTTCTTGTGCTGAGCAGTTTGTGGCAGCCACAGCAAACTCAGCAAAGACAATATGCACCGGGTAATACTGATAAAACAGGAAAATTGTTTAAGTGACTTTGAACTGTGAAACTGCAGAGTTGCTGAGGAAAGATAAAAGGTAAATGCTGCGGCTTCCAGCTTTGCATCTCCCTCTGAAGGGAAAGGGAATCCTGTGGCTAAAATGACACAAAATGCTTGGGAAATCAAGAGCAATTCAGTAGGGCAAATTGGAGCAAGCTAAATCTGTAAATGCAACTAGTTAGCACTGCACAGTCACCACAGAAATGTTCTGTTTACATGGAAGGCTAGACATAGTTCTAGCAATTACCTGTATTTTGGCTCTTAGAGCCTGAGGTAAGCGTTAGGAGTTTTGCTGTTGTGGTCATTGAGTGCGGATGTGACAAGTGTTGATACCTCGGTGTTATTCAAACTTGCCAGGAGCGGACAGTCAGGGCAGACTTGGAGAACATCTTCGTGTGAGTCTGCAGGAGGAGCCAAACAGATTAGGTTTCCACCAAATTGCAGCTTGTTTTGAAAGGCATCATAGACCAGTCACACAAAGCACTGTTTCATCATCTGTCCCAAATTACAGTGGAAGGGATTTTTGCAGTACAGACTATAGATGGCAGTGTTTTGCACAACTTCTGCCATTCATGTCTTTCTCGAGCAAAAGTGCTGTGGATTTCAATAGCACATTTTGAATGTTCTTACTCAGATTTTAATGAGTTCTCTTTCTGGCGAAATGTCTGTGACACTACTGAAAAGATGTCTCAGTTCACAAGGAATAATGGGAAAATGAAGATATTTTAATTTATTGGAATTGCGTTTGAATGAGCATGTTTCATTCACTCACAAGTTTTGAAAGTCATACTGAAGACATCTCATACAGAGCAAGCAGAATGGAAATTCCACTTTCACATGGCAATATTGAAAATGCTGGGTTTAGAAAATATGCTGCATCTGGCAAAGGGGTTCTGAAGATCAGGAAGCTTTAGTAAATTCAGACTAACAAGGAATCGGGTTCTTGAGGCTAAGCTCTTGAGTGAAAAGCCTCAGTACCAGCAATCTGTAGGTCAACTCTGGGACATGCTTCTCAGGTAGTCTTATAGTATCTTAATCGTCATAGTAAAGAGGAGCAAAGAGAGAGGGCCAGGTGAATGACATCAGAAAATGGGAAAAAATTACTTTTGAAACAGCTGGGCTTAGAAAACCCATTAACTGTCACCTTATATGCCGTATTTCTGCACAGCATTTTAGAATCAGAAAAGCTTTTGAACTGTAACCATTTCTGTCATAATACTCCAGCCTCTAGATTTAAACGTAAAGAACAAAGTTTTTACCTGGATGTGAGTGGCATTTACTAGCAAGTACGGAAAACTTTCCATCCACCTTCTGCAGTTTGACATCACAGTCACCCTCAACTGCCTAGAGAGAGACAAAAAATCAAAGGGTTACATCGTTCAGATAAATAGGAATTTCTGAAAAGGGCAGCTATTACTAAATTCATAAGAACACATCCCGGCTGAGTGCTCCTGGAAAAATCAGTCTGATTGCAAAGGCCCTGCTAGGCCTGTCCTGGTGTCTGTGATTTTGTGAAAGGAAAACCAGAGCTGCAAAATTTGGATCCAAATCTGGATCTCAAAAGTATCACAAGTGCCAGGATAGCCAGGGTAGGGACATTTGGTTCAGTTTCCTTTCTCATAAAGAGCAGAGACTATGAATACTTATGAATTAAGACCTTCTGCAGAGCTGTTTGATAACATTCTCGCTAATCTCGCCTGGTCAGTGGCCATGGTAACAGCAGAGCCGCTGCCTGGTGTGAGCTGGCTCACACGCAAGGGGATCTAGCAGGGTAGGAGTGTCAGAGGCAAAGCTGGAATCACTAGAAAGAAGGAACAGTCAGAGTTACCTCCCTCAAGATGGAAAATGGGATCTGAGCTTTGATGAATACAGGGGTGGATCATGATTCCAATTTAGTCATGAGCTCTGTGAATTGGGCCCCATCCTAGAAACAGCAGGCTTAAATTGTCAGTCGTTCACTCTGCTTTCTGCTTGGAACCAGAGCTGCCTGTACTCAGACAACAATTCCACTGCTTTGGTCAGGGAAAGCTTTTCACAGTTGGATCACACTTGCATAAGAACAGAATATTTGAGGCCAGCAAATTCTAGCTGAGCATTACTTTGAAGGCAGAGCCATGTCTGAAGGGAATAGCTCTTCTGCAGTCTTGAGTAGGACTAGGTGGCTAGACTGGATGGAATTTCACTAGTTAACACTCCCTGTGTAGCCAAGGGAAGGTCATGTTTGCACAGATTCACAACCTGCCCTGTCAACAGTTTGCAGCGAGGCAGTGACATCTGGGCTGACCGTGGAGGGCTGGATCCAGCGCCCCTAAAGAAGGCCTGATGGCATTCGTGAGCCGCGTGCGGGATGTCGTGCCGACAGTGACCCGTCCTCTTTATGTAAGAGGACATGAAGGAGATCCAGGAGTGAAATCCTTCATCACAGGCAACTAAATCAACAAGGAAGTTACAAATGATTGGGTGGTTATAGGCTGTTACAACGATATATTACTTGATTGGGAATCTGATGGTAGCCTGGCTTCTAGCATCAACATACTCAACATGCTCCTTAGGAGTGTTTTGGATACTTACATGGTCTGTGAAGCTCCTTACTGTGCAATTTGCAAGAGGCGTAGGGCTGAGAATGTGGCACCTAGTCTCTAATAAGTCAAGTTCAAGAAATACTATGTAATTATTCAGCCCCTGAAAGAAAAAAACAACAACAGCACCAAACAAACATGAATTGTAGTAATTACTTCACAAAATATCACCAGATTTCTTCTCTAGGGCAGTGCTGTGGTCTCTGTTGACTGTCACTGGATAGCCCCAGGTATACACTAGAGTAACTGAACAGATCCTTACTGTACTTTAACTTCATAAAAATAGAATCCAGTTTTTTTAGCTGCAGTAGGTCAAGATAGTCACACTGATTTTTTCCAGCTAAGGGACTGACCCATAAATTTTGGAAAGTCCAGCCTGTATGTTGTAGGTCAGTTCTCAGAAGTTAACTTGATTTTATTTTGTTGAGTAGTTTTTAAAAATCAACATCTGGCTTTGTTGGTGAAAAAACTTTGCATTTCTGTAACTAAATACCAAATAAACAGTGGTGCACATTGGCCTGTGCCATTTAGTCCATTGGAATTACACCGAATTGTACCAGCTAAGTTCCAGCCCCAATAGTCACATTGTTTATGGGCTGAAGGATCTTTTGTAGTTGTTCCTAAACTTTTGCAGCTGTGACATAAAAGACATGTGAGTGGAAGGGCAGAGGTGAGGTTCCCTCACTCTGAGATTGACTCATGAGTGATTCCATGGAAACCAAGGAAGTTATTTTAGTGCAAAAGCATTAAATAAGAGCAAACAGTGTCTTTGTGTGGGTAACTGTGGCACGCTTCTAATCTCACTAAGGTCTGGTTTAGTCTCTTGTTAATTACCTTGGTATCCTCTTTCTCATAATAAGTAGAAAACAGGCGTGGATTTTCATTCTTGTTAATATCTGAGGCTGTTTTCAATGTTTTGAGACAATTGGAGGTTCTGAATGGGCGCGTACATTGTATTCCTACCTTTCTAGGTTCCTACAATGATGGCAGCAGACATTAGTGAAAACGAGACTACAAGTCGCAGTTGTTTCCATTCAGCTTCCTGTTCAGCTCAGTGGGATATTAGGTAAAATTAATGCCTACTACAAAACCACTAGTAGCATGGAGTTCTGATAGATATGCATTTAGCCAACAAATAATTACCTGCATCACAAAGATTATCCTTACAGTTGGTCTCCAGATTAGCTACTGGGCTGATGAATCAGTGCTGAATGCTCTGCCCTAGCAAGCATGGCCATTGGTAAACTGCGCCCATCCTAGCACTGTACAAAAACCCCTGGCCATTTCTCTTTCCTGCTCTCCTCTGCTCTTTGAGAGATACATTCTAGTGACCTGGATTCTCAACTGCTGCCACTGCCCCATTTAAATCAACAGAGCCGTCCTGGTTCACCCCATGTGATGATACAGCCCTTGGCAGGGCCTGTCGCTCATTCCCGAGCATCCCCAGGTTAGCACAGCGCTCTGCCTGCGAGTCCTCACTTACCTGCGGTAGCACGCGGATGTTCTTGATGCTGTTTAAGGCAAACTTGTATCCGTGATGACTGTGGGCATTAATATAACTCACAGCTACTTCAGCTGCTGCTTCAGATTCTGGGTCATCACAGCCCAAGGGAGCCGGGGCTGCTGCTGGAACAGCTTTGTGAACTGGAAGCTGAACAAGCAATATTAAAGCTACTAGTGCCTTCATGGCACCCGAGGAAAATCTCTCTCAGAAATAAAGATCTAAGAATACTCTTCAGGTGGTAGCTGGGTAGCTAGAACTGGGGTCTCATTTATATAGTACATACCACAGACTTCACATGAGCGCATGTCTGATATTTGTCCCAATTCCAAGAGTCATTGCAAACAACAAAAGAGAAAAGTAAATGTTAGGACATCAAGCTGACTGATTAATATTGGCCAAAGTAAATTTTATCAGGTAGGATATTGCAAAGTCTACTAAGGCAGCTAAAGAGGAAAGCGTCAGCAAAAATGTAACATAATTTTTAGATGCTTCTGCCAACAAAATAACAGTATATGCAAGAGGAATATGATCCCTCCTGTTAAATGTCTATAGATCCTAATGCTCATTAAGCCTTCTTGTAGACAGGACACATTCTGTTAGGGCCCAAATCTCACCAGACACCAGTCTAAATTGTGAGATCAGTAACAAGTTGAATTTGAAAATGGAATTTGAATCAGTTCTAAGAATCGCATTCAACAGTAAAGGTAATTATACAGCAACTTTTGCTATTGAATTAATTTGGAATAGAAAATGAGACATAGTTTCTAAATCTTTTGCGTCAGCTCTTTCTTTCTTTGAATAATCTGAATACTTCCAGTAGTTCCTGGAATTTCATTTTGCAAAGCAGGCATCTTGTAGAAATTTTTCTGGAATATGTGGTACAAGTTCGAGAATTTGGCAGAAGATCTGAAAGGACACAAAAGTGTTTTGAGGAGCATGTAGATGATAAGTAACTGCTTAAATGCTCATGAATGCTGGACCCCAGCTTATATTTACATTACAGTGTATGTATTTACAAAACAGTAACTGGATAACAAAAATGCTCTACAGAGCAGAGTAGAGCTTCTGTGATGTGTCTAGCATGTAAGGTCTTTAATTTAAGATGAGATGACTTTAGCTATATAAACCCTGGCTCATTTTTCTTGCAGGGCTTTCAGAACAGAATTCTGTGATCCATTTTATGGTGATGATCAGGCTGCAGAATAGTAAAGGTCCCTTTTGGCTTTAAAATATCTGAATCTCTGTTATCATTTTTACTTTTAATTCACAGTTCAGATTCTAACCTGTGAATCTTTCCATTTCATTTTTCCTTTTCCAGTGTGAAACATTGAGGTAAACTTCCAACATATGCAGACTGAAATTGCTTTTCACCTAAGTGACATGTAATTACCCCAGCAAACGGCTTTAGACCATTATTTAGAAATTTGGTCGTTACTCAGTTTCTCAGGTTATGTCTTCTCCACTTCAGAGCTGCAAACACTGTAGGATGTATAGTGTTTCTGCCGTCAAGCTCTGGGTATTCCTAAATATAATATATAAGCCAATTCAGTCAACTTCAGGTTCCATTTCCAAAGAACAACTTAGAACCTCAGATAGCAAACAATATTTATTACCTTCTTTCTGCCCTTTACCAAGCAGGACAAAAATAAAATACTGTCCACTGCACTTCTTAGTTTCTCTGTCGACGTTCTCAAGTCCTTCCCCTCTTGGTGACCGTACGAAGCTTCTCTGGTGGCATACAGCATGTGCCCAGGTTATTATCAGTGCTCAGTGCAACGCAGAATGTTTGCAGCCAGCACTTTTGGGGTGACTTGTGTTATGTGTGACAAAATTGGTATTTGTTTTTTATGTTTGGGAATGGAGTTTGAAAGTGCGATCAGGTAGTTCAGGTACAGGTAATGTGACAAGGAGCCTTTTACCTTTTGAATACAGACTGACATGCTTGATTATTTTCTTCTGGAAGTGAAATTGCTGATGTCAGTTCCCTGCAGGCCTGTGTCCCATCACAGAATCGTGGAATATCTTGAGTTGGAATGGACCCGTACGGATCATCGAGTCCAACTTAATGCCTTTTGGCGTAGTGACTGGCTCTTGTTTGTCACCCTCACTCGGGAGGCAATAATTGCAGAAATGACTTCTCACTAAACTCAGACCTATTATCTCTTTTTTGTGTCCAGGACATAGTAAAAAACTGTCCTTTAGTAGTGGCTGCAAATAGTTCTTACAGCACAAGAAAGTGAGTTGAATTCCATGGGCTCCTGGACAGAAGCTCACATCTCGACCCCACTGAAGGTGAGCAGGTCTTTTCGTCGAGTCACAGTATCACAGAGTGGTTGCCGTTGGAAGGGACGTCTCAAGGTTGTCTTGTCCAACCCCATGGCACAAGCAGGGCTACCTAGAGACAGTTGCCCAGGACCATGTCCAGATGACTTTTGAGTGTCTCCAAGGGGGCAGACTCCACAACTCTGGGCAACTTGTACCCACGCTCAGTCATTCTCATAGTTTCGTGATGTTCAGAGAGAGCCTCCTGTTTCAGTTTGTGCTCATTGCTGCTGGTCCCATCACTGGGTACCCCTGAAAAGAGCCTGGCTCTGTTCTCTTTGCATCCTCCCTTTGGGTATTTATATACATTAGTAACATCCCCCAAAGGCTTTTCTTTATGCTAAATGGTCCCAGCTCTCTCAGCCTTTTCTCCCAGGAGACATGCTCCCGTACCTGAATCATCGCTGTGCTCCTTTGCTGCCCTCTCCCCACTACATCCGTGTATCTCCCGTACTAAGAAGCCCGGAATTGGGCACAGCGCTCCAGGTGAGGCCTCACCAGTGCTGAATAAAGGGGAGGATCACCTCCTAGAGCTGCTGGCAATACTTTGCCTAGTGCAGCCCAGGACACCATGAGCGCTCTTTGCGACAAGGACACGTTGTTGGTTCACGTTCAATCGGGTGCCCAGCAGGACTCCCAGGTCCTTTTCTACCAGCTAGGTGGGCCCCAGCATGTAAATTGTGCAGGAGGTTGTTCTTCCCCATGTGCAGGATTTCAGGCTTCTTGTTGAGCTTCATGAGGTTCCTGTCAGCCCATTTCTCCAGCCTGTTGTGGTCCCTCTGGACGGCAGCACAACCCTCTGGCGTATCAGCTTTTCCTCCCAGTTTTGTGTCACCTACAAACTTGCTGAGGGTAAACTCTGCCTCATCATCCAGATAATTAACAAAGATGTTAAAAAGGACTGGACTCCAGTCTTGACCCCTGGGGTACAGCGCTGGTTACTGGCCTCCAACTAGACTTTATGTGACTGATCTCTGCCCTCCAGGCCCCACCATTCGGCCAGTTTTCACCTCCATCCCCCCTCAATCCGCTTTTCATGTCAATACTGTTAGACTTTGGCCCCAGTGAATTGAGTTGCCTGAGAGACTTGACAAGGCTTCACTCTGATGGAAGTAGAACAAACTGGGTTTACTGCCCTTGTTATATAAAATATAGTATTGATTCTATGCTTAAGAATTGAGGCTCCACTGAATCTCAGTTCTTAATAATTCATATAAACCACAATAGAAAGGTGAGTTGATGGTTTTCTTTTTTGCTTTCTCTCTCTCTTTTTTTTTTCTTTTCTTTGGTTGGATGCTTAGAACAACTAGTAATGATTGGAAACTTGCTGCCCCTGCTCAACCTCATCTGGAAAAAAAGCAAAGAATTGCTTCCACAAGAGGTCAAGTTGACCCTTTGTGAGCTTAAAATTCAAGCAAATTAAACAAGCAAACAGATAAATATCATCTTTTTAAAGCTTCAGATCAAAGTTAAACACTTGCAGAGATTTCTGAGGTTCTCTTTTTGGATTACTACATCATTTTTTTGGTAAAGCAGACAGAACTGGTCCAGTTCTCCGCACCACATCAAAAGATGCATTTCTGAGCAGTCAGGCATTGTACAGTACTGCAAAACTTAATCACCTCTTGCTTTACACTTGATTAAGTACATTACTTGTGGATCACTGAGTTCACAAGATATTGGAACATCAGGCCTGTCTTCTATACAGCCATCACCTACACAGAAACCTGCACACAGAGACAAGAGAATGTCTGCAGGGAAAATGTCAGATAGTTAAAGCAACTGGTCTTGTCAAGGCAGCATATTGCTTCCTTAAATGACAGTATAATCAGCATTTAAAGATAAAGTCTATGAAACCCCATGGAGGTCTGAGAAATACCTCAAGACAAGTTAGACTAATTGATTTGCATAGTTCTGTTGGCCCCTTTCCACTACGTGGATAAATCTTCAGCAGATCTAAATTGGCTTCGATTCACTACAGTCCAAGTCCCCCAGAAATTTCAGGCTGGGGAAAAACCTGTGAAGTCTAAACAGTTCTACCACACTGGAATAGTAGAACTTTGTATGTTAATTAATTTATTTTTTAAAAAATTATGGGAGTCTTTAAGAGGAGGAAGGCTGATCACATGCCATAGTTTGCTGTAGTATTTGCAGTTGAGAGGTTTCTTACTGTGAGGAATAAAATGTGCAGACATGGTATCTGCTTTGGGAGTTTTGGGGGCGCAGCTAGAGATTCCTTTGCACTCAGCTTTGCTGATCTCAATTTGTTAATTTCTGTTTTCTTTTAACTGTAAAATGGAAATAACTCTTATCCATTTTACTTTTGTGATCTGAAATAACTCACTGAAATTTGTAAAAATTTTTAATATTACAGGGTAGCAGGGTCAATTCAAAACATTAGAGGAATCTAAGAGTCAGGCAAACCAGATACCAGTCCGTAAAAATTCCTAGATTTACTGGAGCTGTAGCAGGATTGAGAGGATTGAAATTTAGGCTCTCAGATATAGTATTGATTGTTTCAGAGAAATTTTATCTGCTGGAATTTCTTTTCAAAGACTGTACTGCTATTTATTTTTTTTTTTAAAAAAAAAAAAGCACGTGAGAAGTTGTCAAGAATTCTGAAATTTTTGCTGGAATGAAAATTCTAATTTTTGACCAGCTCTCCCAGACAAAGCCAACCAAGGCTATTTCTGTTCACTTCTCTCTTCTTCTCTTTTACTCTTCTATTGTCTGTGCCACTGAAATACTTGAGTGCCTTCCAGAAGTACATCAAGTGACATAACTAGCATTTGTTACAAGAAAGTCTATTCTCCTTCTCTTCCCAGTGGGAAGATTATATAAGATGTTTTGTCTTAGTGAAGTTTTTGATTGATTTAAATTTTCCTCCCCATTTCAGCATTTTCTCTGCGCTGTGTTTTGGTGTTGCAGTGAGTAACATGAGCAGTTTTCTGAATTGAGGGTTTTCAAGCTGCTGTATGACTTTCCCTATGCTATGCTGTCCTGGTATTTAAGACCCCCCTTCCTAGATTTTTATACTTTTTTACCCTTTTGTCAAGGTCAGAGTTATTTACGTTGCCGTGCAACTCTTAACAGTGGGATATTTTTGCCTCAGCCCTGCAGGGATGTCATGGTTCTCTCAGTATCATGCCTGTGCAATTTGATGGGTGTGGGAAAGCTGGGTTGGAGATGGATAGGTGGCAACTGTGAAATCAGACATTAGCAGCTACTGAAGTTTTAGTTTTGGCTTTATGTCCTTAGGGTACAGTCTCAGCTTCTGGCTTACATGGGTGCTCCCCATGATCATTGCTTCATACCAGAACCTAGAACAAACAAAGCAAGATACCTGGGAAGGGACTGCGGAGCCGAACAACGGGAGCAAACAGCGCGTCCGGCAGCGGGGACAGAGTATTTCCCCCTGAGTAAACAGACGCCCTGCAGTCAAACTGACCTCTCCTTGTCTCAGTGAGCATGTCGACCTCAGCGAATTTAAACTCCACACACTATGAGGACCAGTGACTGTCCTGGCATTACCAGGATATCCACAGACACGTGGCTCTGGTTTTAAAAAGCAAAATGAAACTGGCCACATTAATTCCTTCTCCTTACAGGAATCATAGAATCATAGAATATTAGAAGATGTAAACGCACGATTGATCTGGATGCTGTCACATCCTATGATGCTGTTAGTCGCTTTGATGGAGAACTCCACATGATAACTCCACATGTTATCTTCCCTTGCTGAGTTAAATCCTGACATTTAGTAGCAAGTGGCAGGGAAACCTGCTGTGCTCTGAGTTCCCACACGCTCGGCTGCAGTGACATATTTTTGATGTGAGAAATGAAGTTCACTCTTGGCACTGCAAGTAAGTGCTTTTTCCACTGAGTTTGGTGGGAAGAGCTGCACATTCGTTCTTAGGCTATGGCAGTCTACAAACATGAAATTGTTACCTACTTAGACTGGGCTCTGTTTTGGAAACACTGCCTGTGTTTCCATGTGGAGGCTTGTTGGGATGAGTGACGGGAGGGTCCGTGCTGCTAAAGGCAGGGCTGAGGACTGGCAGGTGGGAGGATGGCAAACTGATATGCTTTCTCACCTTGGAGCGCTGCTTCAGGGGCATGACAAACTCAATCAGTATCCCAGCGAGATTTACATAAATCTGACAAGCAACAGGGTTTTTAAAAAATTAAAGTTATTTATTTTTAGTGAGGCAGATGATCAAGAAGGTTTTTTTTGCTGTTACATGTCCCCAAATCATCCATTTATTCAACTCCTTCTGCTACCTCCCAGCCACATGGCTAAAAAACTGCAACTAGGATAGGAAACATGAGGAGGACATTTTAATTTAGTAGCTCGGTGACAATATATTAATAACACATTTGCGAGAGGGGAGGTGGGTCTTTCCAAGATAGTGCAATTTGAAAGGAATTACATAG
>NW_009730774.1:28204-51073 GCF_000703405.1 Apaloderma vittatum
TGCTTAAGGAGTTGAAATTTTGCATGTTAGACATAAAGTACTGATGACTTTTATGACAACAAAGTAGCTAGACTTACAGCTTTCCATGCTTAATTTGCACAACATCAGATTCACAGCAGACAGGGACTCCAGGATGTCAAGAGCAATAAACATGAGGCCCTCTGAACAGACACAGGTGCCCAGGTGACCTTCTTGTTAGTGTCTAAAAGAAAGGGAAATGTGAATGTGAGCATTGTGGGCTGATTAAAAACAACATCCAGTGTCACATTTATACAAAGAGGTGCGCATCAACACCTTTCCCCAGTATGCTTGTGGGTTTGTTAAGGTTTGTAATGCCGAAGGAAAAGAGACCTGTATCTCTGTTTTGTTCAGCTGAGAATTTCAAAACCGAACAGTGATGTTAAATTCTGCCAGTTAGAAGGTGTACCCATAGCCAGCTAGCGCAGAATACTGGATTCATGAGTAAAACAGGTAAAGATAACTCAGAGAACTGCTTTGGTGAGGCTACAAAATCTTGTAGTGGGCATCTCAGCCTTTGCCTCTGGCATACCCCCTCTGCTATTCCAGTGGGCATTGTTGGTCCCAAAGAGTTTCTAATTTTTCCATTCTTTGTTATTCCATTCTTTATTGCTGGTGGCAGTACGCTGTCCCTGATGCACAGATCTGTCTCTTGAAGGGGATCTTGGGTCTTTTTCAGTCCTCTTGTTTAACACAATCAGTCTGGGTGTACATCATAATCTTCTTCCTGCCAAATATTTCTGAAATCCCAATTTTATCTTTCACTATAGCTCAAAATGTTCATATATGCTGATTTCCGTATGACGACCTCCTCCGCAGCACAGCCACTGATCCTAGTCGCTCTGCTAGTCTGCCGAGTAAGTTATCATTTCTCCAAGGGGTTCCTCATTCGTGAGAACATCAAGCTTGATTTCCTCCTCTCATCTGCAAGGCGCTGGCCAAAACCAGACCTTCTTGTTCAACTCTTCACTCGGATCTCACCTTATCCCCTCTGCCACCACAGTCTTTTTCAAGCCTTTCAGCCGTCCCATGACAGGTACAGCTCTTTCACTCTCTCCAGAAAGAATCCCATTTCTGAGCTTGTCCTCGAGGCTGTCACCTCTTTGAAGTCTCACAGAGCCTGAAGAGCTGCCCCTTGTCACATTATCTGTAGCAATGTGTTACGTGACTTTTAAACTTGTGTTTATTATACAGAGGGCTGCACTTACACTGAAAAGTGTTGAGGACCCCACAAGGCAAAACATTTGAAAACCACCTGAAATGGTGAATTTGTCTGTTGCATTCCTGGTTTTGTCAGGTATTTGCTTAATCTGCCTTTAAGAGCACACACAACAATGTCGTTCTGGAGATGCTCTTGTCTTCTTTGCTTACCAAGAGCAGTTTGATGTGAAACCTTCCTTTGAAAATGAGTGTCTTAGCTGGCCCCTTCCTAACTCGTGCCTGCTTGTTGGTATGTGGAAGGAGGGAGGAAACCATCCCGTACACCACACTCAGCTCGCGAAAATGAGACTATCCCGGGGACAGCTGGAGGAAAGCCACTGACAAAGTGGAACATGTAATATTGCTCTAGAAGAGGAAGTGAGGTTTAGTTCATATGTTTGAAACCTGGAAATTCCTGACAGAAAAGTCTTTAATAGTGGTGTCAAACATTGCTATTTGTCTCGCTGTATAACTCACCTGGAACTCAGCTGCAGTTGTAAGTATGCATTAACACCGAAGCGTAGGATTATGGTGTGGCAACTCCCAGGTACCTTCTGAAAGGAAACACAATCTTTCATTAACTTTGCACTAATAATATAGGAGATGCCATTTGCCTTAAGTTTCATGACAAATGATTTGCTTCGTTGTATGAAGCTGCTGTTTTGCTGTTGTATAACGATGCAAGTTAAGGATTCGGTTTCTGAGAGAACTGCTGGGTGTTGGTTAGAAATCTTGCAATCAGAAATCTCAGTCAGTAGATATTTCCAGAGGAAGTAATTTTCTGAGTACAGCCCAAGTACTATTAAAGATTACTGTGTGTATTATAGGAACAGGTAGAAACCGAGCACTAAAAGGGAATTTCTTTGCTCGAAATTCCCAACTATTGACAGTGTTCATCTTTTTCTTGACTTTTGATACAGCTCTGCAAGTTCTTGAGAGTCAGGTACTTGGGGCAGGCTCATGAAAGTGCCAGTGCAGATGGACAGATGTGGTCCATGTGCTTCAGAGAGCTAAAGCACTGTTGCAAAGAACTGCTAGAGACTATTTGTACACAGAGAATCAAATAATTCATATTCCCTGCACTGTAATCAAAAGCCATTCTTGGCTGGAGGAGATCCCTACAACAACATTCTTGCCTTCCCTTGAGAGAAAGAAGCCAATGATTATTCTGTTGCCCTTCATTATCATTCAGTGTGGTATAAACTGGCCAGGACTTGAACTCTCAAGTGCCCAGGAGGGCCAGTACATGAATATACCTTGTGTCAGCAGAGGCCATTTCAAATAATACAGATGATGACAGATTGATGTTGGTAGCTCATTAGGCAAAGCACTGACCGAGACATCAAATTCCTTTCAGCAAGAGTATGGTTGGACTGTTTGCTGTTGTGCATTAGTGGAGAGACGCATTTTTCTTCTTTGATTTCTCTTGCTTCCTGCTTCCCATGTTTGCATCAGACAGTGCCGGCTATCAGATCTGTCAGCATGTTTGACTTTTCCTAATGTGAATGGCTGTGCCAGAAGAATTAAGGTGTAAAGTTAAACCCAATCTGTAGCTATAGTATGTATAATACATTTCAACACAAGACCTGTGTTCACAAGCCTCCCGTGGCATACAGATTTTAATATAATGCTTGGCTTCTAGCTCATCCAGATCCAATAGGACAATCTTCCCACCCGGTCCTGAAAAGATATAGAGAACAGATTTCTGAAACAGTGTAAGGTGTTTTTAGATTGCTGTCTCCTTGATACGCTAACTCCTGCCCTTGTGGGTTACACTTTCACACTTCTGGGGCATGCCCTAACCCCTGTGGTTAAGCTGGTAGCCTGCAGGCCAGATCTGGCCTTCTGCCTCTTCCTGAAGAAGATGGAAAGCAGCTTTCCAAGCAGCAAACACTGCGACAGTTTTCTACCTACCTTTCACAACAAAGGAAGGCAGGCGACTGGTGCCATCACCTTCCTCCCCAGTGATCTGTCTGGGGAAGAAGACAGGGTGCACTAGGCAACGTGCTGCAGAGAAGAGAGGGAAGTCCAAGATTTAGCGGGGGAAGGAATCCCCAGACCATATTCAGTCCTTGTGCCAAACAGGGATAAAATCCTGCCTAGTCTGAGGGCTAAGTAAGGGCAGATATGTCTCAGGCTACTTGGCCACAGTGACTACTCAAGAAGAAGAGCTGGTGCTGCCGAGCCCACAGCTGCCGAGAGGAGCCACAGAGTTGAGATGGACACCCAAAGGAAGAAATCAAAGCAAGGAGAGGAGGAGGGGAGTATTAAGCAACTGAAAAGAACCCAGGATAAGGATAGGTGCTAAAAGAACTGGGACTCTGATGGCTGCTTGCTGCAAACAGCTCATTAGCCGCCTGCATACGGGACGGCTGATCCAGCCTGGGTGTACAGCATCATCTCTGGAGGTTCTTTGCAGCCGTGCAGTTGTGTGGCTTTGTGGTTCAGCGAGGAATCCCACAATACGCTGGGTAGTTTACCCTCACAGCTGATACTGTACTCAATGCTTTTCATATCCAAAGGATGTTATAAACTACATGGATAATCAGCCTTCAGAGGTAGGAAGAGGCAAACATTGCATTTTTACAAAATGCAGTCTTGGAATAAACACCGCTGGCATTCTGATATTGTAAATGCCGCAAATGGACCTGATTGCCATGCTACAAAAATGGCCTTTTAAAGTGAGCAGGTGTCTTCCCCTGTTTACTGTAGTTTGTTTTTCTGCTAGATCCCTAACTTTCAGCTATGGTCTAAGGTATGCCCATAGAGTAAATTGCAAGATTGGTGATGAACTGCTTTAAATAGGACTGGCTTTAAATAAAGGCAATGAGAAAGGACAATATGAGGCAGGAGTAGCCTGTCAGACACTTCCCACTTCTCAGTGTTGTGAAAAGATCAGTGTTAACATTACTTCTAATGTAACTAAACTGATGATTCACATACCCGTTATTGATTTTGTTTGAATTGAGTTTGTAACTGATGGTTTGGTCTTAATTTATATAACCAGTGGCCAAATTCACTGTTTTCTTAGTAATTCTTGCATTACAGAGAGCTAGATCCAATGACAGTAACTGTGCCTGGCAGTCTACCATCTGGGTACATGCTAATAAAATAATCATCTGCATAATTTTGGAAGTCATTGCAGATACTGAGGGGAAAATATATTGAGTTTGATCTGAAAATTGCAGGCAGCCCAATAGAATAATAATGATACAAATAATTTCCCCTAAAATCCTAGGAAGGTCTCTGGTGGGATTTGTTTTACATGCATCATGAAGCTGCCTATGTTAACTTTGCTTTGATATCAAAGGTAAATAGAGGGTGAATGATTAAATCATTTCTACTCAGTTTTACTGAAAGCAAAATTTAAGTCAGTATGCAATGAACAATTTCTGCTCTGCATTATGACAATAATGAGCAGGGGATACCCTTGTCTCTTGCCTCACTAAATAATGAACTATTAGGGTCTACTGCCTCAGTCATGATTGAGTCCCATTATTAGGATCAGGATCAGGAAAAGATATTTTGCTCTCCAAGAACTATATGCTCTTTGGCTTCTTTTGCATTCTGAAATCAAGCTCCAAAGCTGCCTCCAAACAGATCCAGAAAAAGTAATAATTCTCTAAGAAATCTGTCTCTGTGAGAAGATTATGTGTGTCTCCAATACACTTTACTCAGGAGTAACTTCTCCTATTTTAGTCCAATGGCCTTTTCTGCAGCTGCAGTTGAACATAAAACATCTTATTTTGGGGCAGGACTGCCCACACATTAGATTATTTTTGAAATAGCTATTTCTATATTCAGTTCCCACTCTGTCTCCATCCTCTTTATCTTTACCAAAAGCGCTGGGGAGGGTGGAACAGCACCTGTGGAAAACCCATGGGAGCAATGAGCCAGACTGGTTGGTACCTTGGGTGGAGCAGAGAGGGGGATTGGAGATCTTATGATATTTATGATCTTGGATGCCACAAATTGGAATTTTCCAGCAACTGAAGTCTGTGAAAGGAAGTGGAGGTGGGAGGTGAAACTAATCAGGTTGGAAGAGCCAGGGTGGAATTTTGATAGATATTTTAAAAAACTTTTCTCACTTACTGACTGGATTTATAGCCTGTCCTCTCAGACTAGGGATAATGTGGGATAGTTAATGCTGAAGATTGTACTCAGGCTTTTGGGTGATGGATATTTAAATGGAGAGCTTGAGCTGGGAAACCAGTTTAGCCAAGTTTGAAGGGGCTACAGGATGGAAAATTACCAAGACCAAAAGAAATACCAAGATAGTGATAAACAGACTTGCAGTATACTACAGAAAGCTTGTGGCAGGAGAGAGGGATGGATAAACAGGTTTACCTAGAGCAGAAGTTGAAGTTTGCTGTGTAACTAAGGTCAAAGAAATCAGACCTGAAATAGAGCAGAAAGGTGTCCATATTTTTGAAGAGAATTTGTTAGGACAGAAGAACCTAAGCCTACAAACAAAAAATGCTTCAGACTAGCTGGGAATTAGAGGAGGCGCTGGAGGGGGAGCGTATTTAGGTACGTTTTGCCTGCAGCCAAATTCTCCTAACGCTTATAATTTCTAGTGTTCAAATAAATGTGGAAAGCCTAGACTAGTGACAGGTCCCAGAGAGGCATATTCTGGATGCAGGGCTTTGCACCTTCAGTGGGATGGTGAGCGTGCTAGCCGAACATTAAGGAGATGGTGCTGGTAACAGGCGTTAAGCACTGGGCTCAGGGACTGCCACTGCCAAGTGTTTTGCAGCCTGCAGAGCCAACGCCAGGCTCCACGCCTAACGCTTCCCAGCCGCAGCAAACTCGGGGCAATCTGGCAGATGTCCATCAGAGGTACTCAGCCACATCTGTGACGCTGTGACAGGTTGGGGAAATGGGGCAGGCGTGGAGAGCGGAGCAGGCTCAATTCCCATGTCTGCCCCTAAGGCATGGGTTGACCGTTACCCGTCGGCTGATGTGGCCGCAAGCTGCCGCGGAAAGGGGAGGTCCCATCCTGCGTTGGTAGCCACAGGCTCTTGCCCTGCTCTGGCATTCCTCCGTCGTTCATCTGACCACGCGGTGAGGTGATGCAGGGAGCTGTGCCAGCAGAACATGCATTATGGTAAGGTTAGCTCTTTGGCAGATTGACTCCAAGAGTTGGGTTAACAGACATCCAACGAGTGGCTCTGCTGGCACAAGGAAAACAACTGCAGCCAACGGGGAACCTGGATAATCTAACCAGTCGGGCCGCTGAACCATAAAAATTTGTTCAGAAGGGATCTCCGGAGATCATTTGGGCAAACCACCAATGCAGAGCAAGACTATTGCTGGCATTACAACGATGGTTGGGAGCACCGGCTGTTCCGCCTTCAGTTTCTTTGCGTGTGAAATAGGGGTAACCCCACACTGGTGAAGCTGAATTGGTGATGTGTCTGGAGATCTGAGGTGACAAATACTGCCTTAGCACGAAGGACTTACAAGGCCACGCAGTGCCGCTGGGTGCCAAGATAGGAATTGTTTTTCCTGGCCTTTGTATAAGCTTTGTGATATGGACTAATGTTTTAGGTGCAAGGCTGAATATGTTCAAGTATTAAGACTTCTAAGCACAGCCTGTGGAAAAAAACAAAAGTAAGTATGTCATTGAAGAGTGGATGATACACAGTCCTAAATATTCATCTGTTTCTCAGGACGTTTAAAACCAGTGATTGCCTGGAAGCTATTCCTGATGTGATAATGGCTGACATGTTTGTCTACCTAAACACCATGACGTCAGAAAAGAGAGACCTTCTTTGCTCCTTTATAGTACTGTTTCAGACAGGATCAGTTATAACCAGTTCCTTTTAAAAAAAATATTTACTTTTCATCAGATGTTTACATAATGTGTTCTCCAAAGGAACAAATAATGTGTTTCAGCATAGTTTGAAGTATGGGAGATGGAAAAGAAGTTAATGAACAACATGTAAGTCAACATCAGAGCGCTTGCTTTTTCTAGTAAATACCCAGACCATCATGTTATGATGCAAGAAGGAGAAGTTCACGGTCAGTCTCTTTCAGCTCACCCTTCAGTACGTTTCTGAGACCTCATGCAAAAATGCTGCACTGGCCTTGAAAGAGTTAACTGAAGGCAGGGAGTATTAATCCATATATACACCTTAGGGAGAACCTGATCTTATTAGAGAGGTCTGAGAGAGAATTATATTAAAATATTATAAATAAATGAAAATGAGAGGAGAAACCTTAGAATCCTCTCCAGAGGAAAGAGGAACCTGGTGACAGATACTGTGGGGTTCTTGAGAAAAAGGACTGCCAGGCTGGCGAGAGAGCAGAAGCAAGTGGAGGAAGTAAGAAATACCAGGAGGTCAGTGACCTCAGCCTGTGACAGGGGTCTTGCCTGCGATTTCTGGGCTGGAGAAGAAACAGAGCTTGGTTTCCATTCTGGAGATGAGATCTCCCCAAAACAAGCCTGCAGTATTTGGGTGCAGTCCTGGGGACTGCTGGCTCGTGTGGGGACCCTTCAGGAGCTGAGCAGACTGAGGGCTGAGCATGAGTTACTAGAGGACTGAGTCTTAAAAAGAGCTGCTTCTTTGTAGACAGGCACGAGGAGTTTGTGGTCCATGCAAGGGACAATCCCAGTCCATTTAAGCCTGATGAGAGCGGTACAGAAACCTTTTTGCTGCATCTTTTCATCTTTTCATTAGATCAGGATCTGTAGCCTTGCTCAGACTGCAGGAGGAATTAGCAGCAAACTACCTGCTTCTCCTTCCCGAAGGAATATGAAAGCCCCTGGCAGAGTTTGAAGAGAAAATGTCACAGTGAAACCTGGAAAGCAATGTGCACTTTCATGGAGGGCACTGAGGACAGACAAGGCACATTTTGTCCTAGAACTCTGTCAGCCTGGGCACGTGAAATTGTTTTTCACAGGCATATCTGACAAACGAGCAAACGGGGCATCAGGCTTGTGATTGGAGAACAGCAAATTTTGTTATTTACAAATAGTAACAACAGAGTCACTAGAGCACTTAAGTATCATATAACGCTTATGAATAGACTTTGAAGGAAAGAATAATACAAGAGGGAGGGTCGGAGGCAGAGAGTTGGAAGTGGAATAAAATGGTACAAGTGTTTAGCAATGTTGGGTCATGTCGCACTCTTATTTTTAAGATCATCAGTTTCCATAGCCAGGATAAATATGATAGATCTCCTAGGTTTTAGTAAGTATCTGATGGCTGCCTTATGGGCAATTCCTAAAAGTGTTACTTACATGTTACAATTCTGTTGGCTAAAGGGGAGACAAAAATACATGCTAAAAATAGGAAAAGTATCGACTTGGAGGAAAGTTGCCAGTGACTTTTCCCAAATATCTTAGGTTAGTCTTAAAACTAATCCTGCTTTAATATATTCATTAAAACGTCCTCAACATGCAGGTAGGGACACATTTGTGCAAGTTGCTGGTAGCTTTTAGAGGGCATCCTTAGTGAAGGAGGATCCGGACATGCTGCACAAAGGGCTGCGTGACTGTAGCAGTGGGGTAGCACAAGTAGCACGAACTTAACAAAGGGAAGAAGAGCAGAGCAGAGCCATGTGGTTGGGAGGTCATCAGTGGTACAAGTGAGGGGACGGGAAAATGAGGTTACTTAGCCTGATTTCAGGATGAAGTCAGCCTGATTTCAGAAAAGAAATGCAGTGTTGGACGGTGTTAGAGAAGAAGCAGGCCAGGGAAGTGTGAATGCCTTCATCCAGGGAGCCAGTATGATGTCTGCAGTGCCGTTCCCTCGTCTGGTCACCCCACGCAAGAGTGAGCTGCCGTGGAGCTGCCTGTGGGTGAGGGCTTCTGAGATGAGCAGAGAGTCCCTTACAGAGGAGCAGACTAGGGAAGAGTAGCTCTTTTCTTCTTGAAATGAGGACTAAGGAGGGGTAACAGTAAAGTTGGTGGGTTTTTTAACAGTACAGCCTGTCAAACATTGTCAGTCACTAAAACCTGGACAGATTGAACAGTCTGACAGCCTGAAACAGAGCAGTTCACCCGTGTTTCTGCAGCCTGTGTTTGCATTGTGCAGCAGTTTGGAAGCCCTAGGCACAGGCCAGTCCCTGCAGGGCCAGCAGTGGAGCTCATTAGAGCAAAGACAGCCCTAATCAGGCCCATCTTAAAGAAAAATGGAGAAACTGCGGAGATGAGGAACAGCAATGTGGAGATAATTCCATCTCCCCTGTGTGGGAGGCTGGTGTGCACTGCCTGCTGAACTGTTAGGTATTTATCTATGTACCCTTTAAAAAGGAGAGTTGGAGGATGCTGATAAAACAGCTAAATCTTGGGATCTACTGCAAACGCTGGTTCAAGACCTGCCATCACAGATGGACAAAACCAAAGGGATGTAAAGTCCTGTGAAAGTCGACTGTATGTGGATCCTATGGCAAGGCAGTTTTACTGAAGTGGTGCCGGAAAGGCTCCGCACCCAAGTCTGGGAGCTGCAGGGAGAGAGGCCGGATCGCAGCCTCCGTTACGCAGACCTGAACGTGGAGCAGCTCTGCCGGAGCCAGCGAGGTTATACCAGCTGGCTTTCAGCCCGGTTTGCTTCGCTTGACCAACTATCTTTTCACCTTTGCTCGCAAACAGCAGCAGATAAAAGTTGGCCTTGTCTGTGCTCTTTTTTGGTGACTTAATCCCCAGCACAGGCTTACTTATCAGGCCTCTGTACACAGGCAGAGCTAATTGCCTCAGATCCACTCGAGCGGAGGTCCCTGGAGCTATGCTGATTTTTACCAGAGAATGTTCTGACCTAGCCACTTGATTTCCTTATGTAAAAGAGCTAGTTAGATTTTTCAGTGAGCTTAAATTAGTGATAAAAGATAAGTCTTCCCTCATTTCATGAGTTGGGAACATATTTATTGTGTGAGGACTTGCTGGGGAGGTGAGAAAGTTGTTCCCGAGCCATCGGGATGGATTTGTTCCATCTCCCCTGCTCTCTAAGACCAGACTGTGTTTTGGCTGCCGCAGTGTGTGTCCACCCGAGAGTTCCCGAGTGTTGATGTCACAACTCCTGCATAAGTGGCCTCCGTTTTTATTAATCTTACCTGACAAGATGAACAGTCTCCAAAGGTAAATAAGCAGAAGCACAAAAAGCAAGGAGACATAGAAATGGCTTCAGGTGCAATACTGACTTGCTGGCAGTAGATGGTACTAACGCATCTCCAGTAACTTCATCTTTCTGATGGATTTGAAAGGCCAAAAGAGGCTTAGATCTGAATCCGCTAAAAATCATACAAGCCAAAGGCTGTAGAATATCGTCTCCTCAACATCAGAGGGTGTTTAGCAGCCCAGTCACGGCCATATGTCCGTCTGTTGAGCTTTGCTGAGTTCTCAGCCGAAAAACGACCATATAGGAGAGTGGCAGGAAGCATAGCGGTTGTTATGAGACTTTGTGAATTTTAAATCTATTTTCAGGAGTTCATAAAAAATTCTCTCTGGCCTGCATTGGGGAAGCACTCTGAAAAATTACTGCAAAGATGTGAAAAGCCAAGGTGGAAAACTTCTGAGATATAGCAGCATAGATTTTTACTCCTTATTTTAACTTTTTTTACCTTACTGATGTCTGTGTTCCGTATCTTAATTATCTCTGAAGGAAATCATGCTCTTTCCTCCCTTTGCGTATAGATGTCATTAAGTTACGTTGTTTCATTGCACTGGGGAGTCCAGGGAGCATTTCTGTCATCCTTATGCATGTGATTAACACAGATTTGTGTAATGGGTAGCAGTTTACCTGGACCAGTTTCCATGGTGCCGTTAAGCTGGAAGTGTGGGATCTGGCACTCATTTCCTAAGAGCTGATGTGGAGTTGAAAGGGAATTTTCCTTTCGACCTTTTTTTGTAGGGGTCACTAGTGCTCATCAGTTTCCTTATTGGATTTCAGGCATTCAGGTCCTCCTCTTAGACGTACCCGCTGAAATTTGCAGTGAGGACTGATTAAAGGGAGACAGTCAGATCTGCAATATGACAATTCCTTTCAGCAACCACTGAAAGGTCAATCAAATACTTACTGGCCTGTATGAACCCCAAGACTCCTCTGCTGCTTTGGAGATAAGGTGAACTATGTCTGAAGGCTGCTTTGCTACCCACTAGGGCACTTCATGTACAGTATAAATAGAAAGAGATGAAGAACTTAAGGAAGAGGTTTTGTTTTGAACAGGAGTGGTTTGACTATAACTGCCTCAGCCTTTGGGGTATAGGCTTATGTCAGATTCACACTTCTAGCCTGTTTTCTACGTTTTTTAGTAACCTTTAACTATTCATTAAAATGTCTGAGAAATTAAAAAAGTGACTTCTCTTTATAGTGGCAATGATAGAAACAAAGTATATTTATTTATCTGTCTGCTGCTGCAGTCTAATACAGCTTTGCATGGTGAAAAGTGCATGATTTATGCACACGATAATTGGCAACGATATGGTAAAAGCCTGTTTACTGATGCCTGTTCACTGATGTTTGGAGCATGTTTTCATATTGCCCTTGAAGTTCAGATCACTGAGCACATACAGTATTGGTTCCTAGTCATTACTTATATCCAAGTACCTGTTGCTAAAAATTTTAGCTACTAAAATCAAAGCTAGCAATCAGTCCAGATCCAAATGAAATCAGTGAAAGGTTCCTGTACATTGTATGAGCAAACAGGTTGGTATAGTCTGGCCAAATAGAGCTGAAATCAGTGCCAGGATGCTTATCCACTTCGGTGGATGAACACAGTCAGGGTCTGTCCTCTGTCCCTGCACGTGCACCCTCACCTTTACACTCACGCACACGTGCGTGCACACACAGAACTGCAGGAGACAGATCCCTGAAATCTGTTCCAAAACATTTTTGAGGTTAGGACTCATCATCTTCAAGGCGTTTTGCTTCATCCTAGAACAGTCAGAATTAATCAACTTTTTGTCTACGAACATACACCAGGTTTTAGTTCAGAAGTATCTGTCAGAAGCAAATGCACTTCATTAGGAATTTAGGTGGGTTTTTGTTTCCCCACATAGCTGTGAAATAAATAATGTAAATATTCTCACTTCCAGGCAGGCAAAATGTGTTTAAGAAATGGTTAAATATACCCATGAGAGTGCTACCAATCAACACTTTTTTTACTAGTTTTGTTTTGCATTCTTTTCTGACTAGTATGTTCATGACCAGCTGTTTCTAGAGCTAGTAAAAATTCTCAAGCTCACATTAGGAAGGTTTTCAGTTACATGATCTGTAGCTACAGTTGTTAGAACACTTGGCATGACATTTAAAAATGAGAAAATTTGTTTTGTTGAGTAAAGCACCACAGCTCTGAAATAATATTTCATTGGAGTTACAGAAAATGGTTTTGAACTTTGCTTTTAATGACCAAGTGATAGGCAATTTGGTAGGCAGGGAGTTTCCAAATGTGACTTAAAGTGATGTCCATGTGTGATGAACATTAGAAATTTCAGTCTGCTTACAAGGGAAGGACTTGTACCCAATCAACCTTGACCAATATTTCTTATCCACACCAGTGTGCTAGCTCATCTCACCCACAACTTGCCTCCACGTTAGTGGTGAAGTACACATGCAACAAAATCTTGTCTTTGTTGGTCACCGTAAATGGGGAAGCTAGCAGAGTTTAGTCAAATCCTAGCAAGTTTTGCTCTTAACTGTGCACTGCCTAGTAATGTTTCCTATTTTCTGGGCAGAAATTACCTATCTCATACCATCAGTCTCTGCCAGGCAGCTTGTACAAACCTCTGTCTCTATTACAGAAGCGAGCACAATAAGAAGCACGTTTGGAGCACGCTGATAGAGAAACTGGGACTTATAATGGTGCAGTGGCTTGTTTCTCGCTCAGATTACTTCAGACTCCAGAGGAAAAAACAAATGCTGGGAGTTAAAGGAATGTATGAAATTCAGAAGGGCTACAGGAAATACTAGCCTGCCATTCTCAGAGCAGCAAAACTAATGAAATAAGGATGGATGATTGGATCTACCACCAAGATTCATTAGGCAGGATCATTTCTGGATTCCTGAAACAAGGTGGAGGGCACAAATGTCAGTATTGCCAGTAGCAACTCAGACCCTGGCTCTGTCCCCTGCGAGGACCAGAGCGTCTTGCAGCAATTGAAGCCATCTCTGCTCTTTCACCCAGCTCCCAGGACTTGGTGCCTCTGCAGCACGTAGCACTTGCTCCAGTGGGCTCTGCCCTACGCGCTGCCCCTGTGGTGCCCCCTGCAAGGCTTGAGGGCCCAGGCGCTGCTGGGAGCAGATGAGGGCTGGAAATGCAGAGACAGAGAAGTCAGTGAGGACCCTGCCCAGCTAAGGGCGAGGATGTGTGGAGAGGATGCCTTGCTCCATCTGCACCCAACCACGCCATCCTCCTTCCATCTTCAGCCCTGGACGTCAGTGCTGCTTGCGTTGGGCCATCTCTACCCTTCAGTTGCCCACGAGCCTGCAACCCAAAACACCAGATGCTCTCCACGAGGTGGGAGGTCCAGCTTACATGTGCTTCTTGCTGGTGTTACAAGCCCCATCTCCCCCTCCTTAAGTGCAATGATGTGCAGATACTGGCAAGCTCAAGAGTGCTTGCTGGGCTGGCAAAGCCGCATCTGCAGTGCAGCCAAAGGACTGGGAGGCACCACCAGCCCGGTGAGAAGGCAGCCCTGCAGAGCCAGTGCTCACCCGGCAGAGAAGGGGAGCTTACTGGCTCATCTCGAATGCTCTGTGGTTAATTCCCAGCCCTACTATTTACTATCTGAAAATCCTTCCTGGCTGTACGCTGTAGTCACTGTCTCCATATAAAAATTCAGAGAATACATCTGCAGAGCCAAAACAGATCAGCGTAAGTAGTGTAAAAGGATCTGGATGACAGTTTTATTTTTAGGGTAGAGGTGGCCGTTGCTTTGCATATGTGTGGACAGAGGATGCAATATCCGTAAGGAAACCAAACATTCAGCTTCACATTCAGACATCACTTTGTGGCTCCTTTAGCCAATATTATGTCTAAAAGGATCAAGGAACTTAAATATCAATGGAGCTGGGTGAGATTTCGTTGTGGTTGTGTAATGAAAAATATGGCATATTCCTGCTTTTTTTGAATTGAGAGTCAGATGGACTGTAACTAACATTTGTCATGGTACCACCAGTCAGGTTAAATACTCTGGAGTGGAACTGGGGAGGAATCAGGAGGAGTAATTCGGTCCCACAACCGTGACTTACAAGCTGGAAGCAGGTATTGAGACGTGACAGCTCTCTGACAGTCACTTTCGTCCTGCCATAGACAGTTGTAATAATTACACTTACACTTAATTACTGCACTTAGACTGTGGTAAGTTAAAGCACTCAGTAGGGTAGGAGGTGTTAAGAAGCAGAATGCATTTTAAATTTAGCAAATCCCCTTGAGAAATATCCTTATTTCACACTTATTATTAGCAAAGCCAGCTTTGGAGAGAAAATATTTGCTTCTATGACTGGAACCAGTGTCTTCAACAAGAAGCAAATATATAGAAATCTCTCATATGGGGACATCGACGTTCCATCTGCTCTGAAAATCTAGTAGTCGCTGAGTCATCTCCCGTGCCATGTATATTTGACATAATTTTTAAAGGTTATCAATACTGGGTCACTGCATACTTAACAGATAGGGGGTTTTAATCTTATTTCCTTTTCCTGTGAGCCTGAAAGTAAATACCTGTCTGATCCTGCTACTGTTAAATTCAATGACTGAAGTCCTTGTTTACTCCAATGGTGGAGGATTTAATGTTGCAAATTTAAATAATTGAAAGAAGTGACCCGTAGTGATACGAGGCACACATCCAACAGGCAGAGTGTCATCTTCTGCTTAAGTTGTTTATAGGTGTGAATTAAGATGCCTATGAAAAATGCTTTACCATTTCTTCCAGATTCACCCATCTAGCAAAATACATGCAGAGCAAGCAGAGTTTATAGGGAGAGGATTGGAGCAAAAAATTACAAATAACATATTGTGCAGCTCACAGTCTTGGCTGAAGCTGTCAGCACCCAGCAGTTTCTGTTGTGCTGCTTATGGGCTGAGATTTTTGGTATCCTGAGCTCATTGTACACCTTGTGTGTTGGGCTCCTTTGAAAATTTAGGTACTTGTTTTCCTGCCTAATTGGAAGCAGAGCTCATTTGAAAATGTATTCGCTTTCCCTCCAGGGATGGTACTATACCAAAATACAGTGTATGCTTTGGCTTAATTTAATAAGTCATAATCTCTTCTCATATTTTATTACATTTTAGTGCGAGGTGATTTTTTCCAGAGATGACTCAAAATAATACAAAAGAAACAAGCTTGTCCTGTGAACAA
Source organism: Apaloderma vittatum (assembly GCF_000703405.1). Classification (NCBI taxonomy): domain Eukaryota; kingdom Metazoa; phylum Chordata; class Aves; order Trogoniformes; family Trogonidae; genus Apaloderma; species Apaloderma vittatum. The sequence goes on from NW_009730774.1 coordinate 43,725, forward strand.
AACATGAATTATAGCTGATAAAATCAAGATAGTTTGAAGGCTTGCCAGCACAAAGAATGAAATCCCTCAGATTCCGGAGTAATGTTAGCGACCCCAAATTTCCTTAGTAATTTTGAAGTTTAAAGGAACCTTAAAGACACTCTAAGGAAATCAATAGAAAGAAAAAATTTCCTGTTAACGCAAAAAAGAATCGCTGCGAAATGAGGAAAAGAGCAAGGTGATTTCTGCTGCTTTGATGAAGACTCGCAGCGTACAGTGCTCTTGGACACACTTAACCCGGGCCTTTTGGATGTGGCTGTTATTACGCTCGTTGGGAACTGCCATCTCAAGGAAGTATGTAATGCGGTGTGTGGAAATGTCAGCATAAGCAGAACGAGGTGTTCACTTGGTTTCCTGAGTTTCTTGCACGGGGGATATTGTGCTGAAGCTCTGTAGGCTGCGTTATCTCACAGCTCCTTGCCAGGTGCAGTTCAAGATGTGAGCTTTGGCTTTTAAAGCCATTTATGGGCAGAATACAGCGCAGTGCTGGCTCAGGCTGCGAGCCTTCCGATGCGGGGTGTAAATTCAGCTATAGCTGAGCATCCAGAGATTTACACCATGAACCTCATGCGAATTCGTAGTCTGTTGGAGAGCATCGTTCAGTCGGGCCTTTCTACAAAAGGAAGTGGAGCTAATTCAAAGAAATAATATATTGGGGTTTTTAATTTATTGAATTCATGTTTAAAGATCCACATAAATTGGTAACAATTCATCCTGCAGAAACCTGTGGGAGAACCTCTCTTTGTCCTCAATGGTTTCTCTGTGCAGAATGCAAGAAAGAAATTGATTTCAGTGGAGACTATATCTTGTGAGCTGAAGTCAGTTCAGTAGGGAATAAAAGGATGCATGTAAGGACTTTTACATTGAGGCTTGTGCCTGAAGTGAAACTTGTGTTTTGCTGAATAGGTTTATGCATGAAAAAGATAATTGCGTAAAGCACGCAAGGCTCTTCAAGACGTCCTCAGGAACGTTGTCTCATGATGGAACTTTTTTCACAGTGCACATATAGGCTTGGTATTTTTAGAATGACAAATAATGCAAGAGGATCTTCTTACTCCATCAGACTATTAATTTTCCTAGGTGCCTTACAGCAGAGTTTTCAGAAGGTGTCCACTGACTCTGAGCCTCAGCGTTGTTTGCACAGTTTGAGGGATTTATAGTCACGATGCTTCTCTGCCTCATGCTTCAGAGATATCTTCTTGAAAACTCCCACCAATCTGATCTCGGTTGGTGTTTTGTGGGCCTCTCCAAAATTGTAGTTCTCAGAAATTAGACACCTTAAGCCACTGGCAATATTTTAAGATGTCTGAAGATCATATTCCAGACTTCCTTTGTAGCTTTGGGCAAGTTGCTTAACCTCTCTGTAGCTTTGGTTTCTTCACCTGAAAAGGAGGGAGAATATCTATGTTGTAAGCATGCTGTGCAGCTTAATTCAGAAGTATGAGCAGGAGGTTAAGCTACAAAATATTATTAGTACTAGTATTAGCCTTAAATAACAACACATATTTATTTTAAATGTGCCATTCTCCTACTTCCTGCAGTACTACCTGAAAGACCGTTCCCGTTGCAGAGGGGCATTGCTCTCTGTGGTGGCGATGAAGTCTTAGCTTCATGTAAGTTTTGCCAGTGGCTTGTGTGGGGCCAGAAGTTCACTTCATGGTCAAGCTTCAACCTGTGTAAATCGGTGCACGACTGAGGCTTCTGTATTGTGGAAATGTGAGTTGTCCTTGATTTTTACAAACCCTGCAGAACCATTTATTAGGCGTTAGATTTAAAAGGAAAAAAACCCATAACTATGCATTTCAAATCAGTTAAATATTGCTGGCATTAAATATACTTCAGTCTTATGAATAATTTGGAAAGATTATTTCAGTGGAAAGATTAATCAAGGTTCAGAAATATCCCAGAGTCAATGATACTCATTGCAACTGCTGTCTGAAATCAGTATGTACTTTCCAAACTCTTTGGAGGACTGGTCCCTACCTCAAAGAATTTAAAGCACAAAATGGGGAGAGAGAAATCCCTGAAACAAAGAAAAAAATAGGCTCTCAGTATTTTTCAGGTACTGAAATTGGAATTGGTTGAGGTTGATGGCAATTTGCTAATGACTCTCTTACCCTTTAGGATTTTCTTAAAAATGAAGACTGCAACACAAATGAGGTTGAAAGCATAGAAAATCTGAGATGAGGAATCAGCTCCCCACTGCCACATTTTTAGCCTGAGAAGTTCATAGCTACAATTTGAGGCAGACTTTTCAGTTCTCCTTGTGTAAGTGTAATAGTAGTTATTTTAAATGCATGCATCATATTGAAAGGATGGTGGAATGGATGCTTTCTAGTTCAAGGTCTGCTGCTGAAAACATTTTCTGCTTTATTAGCTGTATTCATGCTGCGATGTCTCATAGCGCTCCGTGAGAGTACTCCTGGGTGCCAGGATTTGAAAGATTCAGGCCAGAACAGAATGTGAAATCAGGCTCTGAACTGGTACAAGTGGATAAACTGCAGGTGCGCAGAGGATAGCGACACTACACTAGTTGTTGCTTACTTGCCACCTCCTGCTGTCACTTGGAGTTTTCCCCTTCAGCCTGTTGCTCCAACGTGCAGGTCCAATACATCACTTTCTTACAACAGAGGCACCAACTGGATCCCTGCTCTGTTTAGCGCAGCAACAGTTAATATCTGTGAGCCATTTTCTCCAACAAATAGAGCCAATCTTTCACAGCGAAACTCTTTATCAGGCAGGCAACTTGTGAACTCCTTAGCGTTTGATCTGATGCAGACAGTGCTCCTGATGAAATCAATAGCTATATTGATTGAGTAGCAACCTGAGGGACCGGGCCCTGGACTGGGCTAGCAGAGCTGAGAGATGAAGTCAGTGATTGAAATGCTTCAGTAGAGTTAGGAACCATCCCCTAAGACAGGAAATTTTCTGCAGACTAGAGATTTTGTTGTCCTCGTGTGAACTCTGATGTATAGATAACTCATCCCTAAATCAATCTTTTCATCCCATAAACATGGCTCTCAAAGTTCTCGCTGTGACTGAACTCCCAGGAAGGACCTAGAGGTGCTGCCTGTCATGCTTCCACAGTTGTGGTCTGCATTAGGAGAAACGCTGGCTCCCTTCAGTACAGGATAGTGCAGCTTGCGGGCTCGTTTGGCAGAGTGAGTGTCTTTGGAGAGACTGGGAAGAGCAGGACCTCAGAGCTGCCCCGGGCTGTGCTACCAGACCCATTACAACCCTTGGCCCTCCTGGCCATGAGGAGAGGCAGCTCCAACGGCTGCAGCTCTCCAAATCTTTTCAATGCCTGTATGACACTTTTGCCTTCTAGTTTTCAGAAGTAGCCCTGAAAATAAGCACTGTCAGCCCAGAAAAAAAACCAATGTATTGATCTCCACAGTCATTCGAGGGGCAAACCAAACTTGGAGCACTTTAGTAGCTGGGCTGCGTAACCTCTCTGCTTTGTGCCAGTGTGGGCAACCTCTGGAGACCTCACAGATTCATTCCTCACCTTGGTTAAGCAGTTTTCTCTAGCAGCATAACTGAGGTCAGTTACACTTACTGAAACTCCTGAGCCTGGATAAAGCCTGACTGATCCCCTCAGCAGGACAACATCCTTTTCCACAACTGATAAAAGGCCGGATTCCGTGTTCCGTTATGCAGTTTTCCACTGAGTTATTCTTGATGAACACCAGTGTTAGGAAAATACAGCAGAGATTTCTGAAATGTTTACATGGGATATTATTTTAAGTCTGGGGTTTTTTTAAACTGATACTAACTGATCAATACTTTTTACATGCGCCGTGAGAATCAAAGCTAGAACTCTGCATCTGCTTATCAGTGCTCCTTTTGTAGTGGAAGACAGTATCACTTGTTGCAAAATATATGCTATCTACAGGATAACTAATGCTTTTTCTGTGTAAGAAAATACAGAGGAGTGAACTGATGCATAAATTTAAGGTTGGGTGGAAATTTATGTGGACATTCTTCTTATGGCATATGAAAAGTTTGTCTGAGTTTAGCTTAAATTGAAGCTCAAAGAGATACCACCTATGGTTGTTTTTCTATTTTGTAAAAAAGCCCTAACTTAATTAACTGTGTTTTCTCTGTTGAGTGTGCAAAAGTTTTGATCTGGTGTGTGGGTGGCAGGAGGTGACCTTAGGTAAGTGCACAAAAAAGTTTTCTTTTCCTCTGTAGGACCTTTCTTGCCAGGTGATTCAGATCAGCTGCTGTGATAAGCCAGGGTCAGATATCCACCTCTGAATCCAATTGTGCTAAAAAAAAGAGGGTTATTGTCTCCCAGTCTTTCCTCCTCTCCCAGTTGTTTGTCGGGGTGTCCCTGCCAGATAGGATCGCATCCGCAGACTGTGTGCAGAGATGTTCAGAAGAGGGTCCTTAAGTTGCTTCTGACAAAATCCTCGGGCTTAGCAAAGAGCTATTACTTAAACCATCTTAAGTAAACCTGTCTTGTTTTGATTGATAGGGATTGAGAATGCTTAAAAGATCAGCCCTTAAGAGACTGTGTGTGCTGCCTGCCTGCTGATCTGGTAGTAGGGCGGGCAGTGGGAGACAGTAACCGCTCATGAATTTGCAGAGAGCGGGTCTGCCCAACATGCCGGGGTCACTCCTCAGCCTCACTGACACCTGTGGGACTCCTGGGTTCTGTTCCTGATTTAGCTACTGGCCCAGTACATAACCTTGAGTTCATCAACTATCTATGCCTCAGTATCTGCATCAAGGCATAATCATCTCCACAGCAGGAGGACTGGGAGAGTTAATTGTAGAGTGATTTGATCCCCTTGGTGCTGAGTTACAGGCGAGCGGTCCTACTTCTGCACTTCATAAGAATTAACTTTTTTTCATTTTGGTATCTTGAGTAAATGAAAAGCCGAATTTGTGTTCACAATGGGAAATTATGCTTCACTTTGAAGAATGTTGTTTATTCTGATGGCCCGCTATGGGGAATTTTGCTAAGTGGCCCAGCAAGGAATCATCCTTCTCAGCCCGCATCAGAGCAAGCGCACAATTCCCAGAAACGATGCATCAAACTCCAGCTGTCCACGTGGAGGGCTAAAGTTTGCTGCCTGGGTGCCCCTGAAATTCAGTTCAACTTTGTTGTCGAGTAAGGTTAGCATGAGTGCATTCTTAAGTGTATCCAATTAAAAACTCATTTTAGCTTCTCAGAGAGACCAACACAAGTAACGCTGGAGTAAGCAAGAGCAGCGCTGGCTCCTTATCTGGGATTAGTCTGACTTTATTTTTGGCAGTAGGGTGTTGTTCATTGTTACGATATGGGGGAAATAAAAAAGTGGTTGTTACGTGCCAGCTGAGTCACTAAGACTTGAGTGTAGTCAAGAGAAATTGTTGATGGAACACCCGACATGTCAGTGAGAACAGCAGAAGGGAAGAGTCCCCTTCCAACATTAACCCAAGTTAGGAATGCCTTTTCTCCTCCTAAAGACCGGCTCTTAAAGCCGTGTTGTGTAACGCCATATGAGTCTATGGCCACAGCTCTGCATGGCAGAACGTTTGACAGCAATGCCAGCTTGAGGAGTTCCCATCCCTGGCTCACTCTAGTGACAGAGCACAGTCCCTCAGTTTATCGTCCCTGTTGGTAGTGAACCACAGTGCAGAGGTGGTAATAAACAGTCAGGGGTCGTTTCACTCCTGACGAAAGCAAAGTATGTAGCTACACCTGGAAGTGTCTGCTAAGGAGGTGCACGGCTGAGACGCTCCCCAGTTTGGCTGATGTTCTTCCTTACATCACCCTGGCTTTGTAGAGCAGTGTTGCAGATAAGTGGATATACATAATCTGTAATATGGTCTGAGTAACTCTTCCAGTGGAATAGCCAGGGTAGGGGAGTGCTGCTTATGTGGCTGGAATAATCTGAAATTGAGTCCTTAGAATGAAAATTAGCGACTATTCCTTGGTGGTAGCAGAGGGTCAGTGTGCAAAATGAGTGGTTTTGTAATACTGCTATAGCCCAGGACTCAAAAATCTATTTTCAAGCAAGTATGCTTCCAGAAAATTCTCACTCTCTAAATTATTATAAGATGCTTTCAGCTCTCCCAAGATGATATGATGGATGGTGAGAAAAGCAAATTAAACATACTGAGTTTAAGCTGGTTTACTGCTTAACTGTATCCTCTACTGGGTTTACTGTTTTTTATTTTAAGCTGCAAAATGGTTATTACCATCTTAAAGCTGGGAGCTCCAGTCTGCAAATCCGTGTAACATCATGCAAAAGGAAATGAGACAGTTAACTGACAGACGCTGTCATAACGTACGCTGGAAGCTCCTGCAAGCTTCTGACACTAAAATCCTGCCTGTGAAGGTACAGAACCAAATCCCATCATTACCTGAGACAAACACCGTTGGACCACAGCGGCTTTGGGCGGAGCTACGCCCACCCCACCAGGCACAGTTAGGGGCCAGCCCTTACCTTCTCCGCATCCAAAGGGCATCTTGCCCTGTTGGCGACTGTCTGACACAGCACGGCAGTGCCTCTTATGGTCGCAGTTGTTAAGAGGAAATAAAGAGGTATTGGGGAGAAGGAGGAAGACAAAGATTTCCCAGGGAAGTCTGACTCAGTTCATTCCCCAAAGGGTGGGTCAGGATTGCAGGACTATCTCCTGACAGCCTCCTGCAAACAGAGAGCTGGAGCTCTGGTCCTCAGAGACTGTCTCTCCCTCCCTTGTCTCTACCATGCCAGAGCTCTCTTGGAGCTGTGGTGCCAGACGTCTGTTGGCTCTTGCTACCTCTCTGCTTGCCATGCAAGGAGCCCCAGGAGAAGCTCACACTATCTCTAGTGACATGAGTTAACTGCACTTTCTTCCTCTTTCCATGTCTGTCTCCGTGGCCACTGTCACCATTCCAGGGCTTTGCTGTGGCACCAGGGTTCTTCCTTCTCAATCAGGATGGAGCCCGGAGACAGGACCTGGGGCAGGGAGGACAGTGTGAGAAGCCTTTCCCCCTCCTACCCTTGTGCCAGGGTATGGTCCAGGCTGCTCGTCTGTTTTTCTGACACGTTTCTGCTTGCTGCCTACAAAGGCCCATTTTCTCAGGCTGATTTCAGAAGCAGTGGGAGATGCCGATGTGAAGCCAGCGTTGTAAAAGCGCACTGAAACCTAGCTTAGACTTGGAGCCCAGCCTAGCCAGATCAGCAATAAAATTTTCAAAAGGAAAGAGGAAAAAAGCTATTTCCCATTCACAGGAGCAGTGGGGTGTTTTCCATGGGAACAATGATGTTCTGGTTAAGTTCTAAGAACTTTTCTAATTATTAGGCCAAACCAATGTGAAAGCTGATGTCAGC